>NC_087193.1:6799683-6827183 GCF_035594125.1 Scylla paramamosain | reverse complement strand
GAGTGAGAGGATCAGTAAGGCAGTGTTGTGTGTCCTCGTGTCCTGAACACTGACACGCGCTCCATGACACACAGCATAATGACAGTACCAGGGAATTGCAAGGAAGATATCGAGGTTTCTATATAAAACACATGCTGATAATATACAAAATTGAAAAAAAAAATAAATAAAATAAAATCTGTATAACAAAATAAATGTAATAAAATCTATGTATAAAAATATTTAAAAAGGTGAAAATTTTTATATTAAAGATCTATATGGAAAATTCTAAGCTTATATTTATACATGTTAAAAAACATAAATTAAATTAAAAAAATAAAAATAAATTTTATCTTAATGGTTTTTGGGGGAAAAGTGTTGTGAAATTCTCTCTCTCTCTCTCTCTCTCTCTCTCCTCTCTCTCCTCTCCTCTCTCTCTCTCTCTCTCTCTCCTCTCTCTCTCTCTCTCTCTCTCTCTCTCTTTCCGGCTCAATTCACAAGAACAAGCAAATGTTCTCTTCTTCCCCAACTTGGCATTAAGGCACGAGACAACATCAGCTATAGTCTCTCTCTCTCTCTCTCTCTCTCTCTCTCTCTCTCTCTCTCTCTCTCTCTCTCTCTCTCTTGGCACGTGGCCGTCCCTCGCAGCCTTCACCATAAACTCTTAACATTTTCTCCTCCTTCTTCTTCTCCTTTTCCCTGTTGGAGTGTCAAATGTTGGCGCCTCCTCACTGAACACCGCCCGCCTCTGTTCCCCCTGTCAGATCTCAGCTAAGCGCCCGCCCCTGTGGCATCTGAACCTATTAATACTGAGGGGTTTTTTTGTGTGTGTGTCTTAAGAGGATTTAACTCTCTGTCAATGGGGTTTTGTAAGTATAAGGAAATTTATGTGTCTCTCAATGGGTTTTCAAATATAAAGGAAACTCGATTTCTGTGTGGCATCTGAATCTATAAATACTGAGATTTTTTTTTATTTTTTGTTTGTCTTGGAGGATTGAACTCTCTTTGAATGAGGTTTTGTAAGTATAAGGAAATTTATGTGTCTCTCAAATGTGCTTTCGAATATAAAGTAAATTCTCTCTCTTTGTGGTGTATGAGCCTATTAATACTAAGATTTTTTATTTATTTATTTATTTATTTATTTATTATTATTATTTTTTTTTTATAAGAGGACTGAACTCTCTTTGAATGGGAGTTTGTAAGTATAAGTGAATTTAAGTGTCTCTCAAAGGTGCTTTCGAATATAAAGGAACTTGTCTTTGTGGTATCTGAGCCTATTAATATTAAGATTTTTTGTGTATAAGAGGACTGAACTCTCTTTTACTAGTAGTATTTGTAAGTATAGGGAGACTATCTATCCCTCAGCGGCATGTAAACCTATTAATATTGACGCTTTCTAGTTATAAGAGGATTTGATTCCTTATCTATGGTATTTTATATGTAAAAGAGGATTAACTACCTTTCTACGGCATCTAATCCTGTAAAAAACTTGCATTTCCTAAGTTAAAGAGAATTATTTACGATTTATTTGTTTATTTTGTTAACTTTCGTACGTCGTGTTTCACAGTGGTATCTAATGGTATAAATATTGACATGCTCTATGTATAAATTAACTAAAACCTTCTCAGTGGCATCTATACCTTAAACTATTAACTCATTTACATTATCAACTTTCTCAGCTTTCGTTTCCCAGTGGTATCTGATCCTGCAAAAATACCATTTTCTATAAGTGAACTGAAAACTCCTCTCAGTAACATTCAAACCTACAAACATCAACTGCCTAAGTATAAGAGAATGAACTCCCTCTGTTTAGCATCGAAACCTACAAGTGTTGATGTTTTTTTGGTGCGCGAGGACGTGACGCTCCCAGTGGTGTCTGATCCTATGAATATTGGCACTCTGAACCCCACACGAGAGAATTCTAGTCTGATTTACTGTTTTTTTTTTTTTTTCATTATTATTATTATTAACTTCCTTACGTCTTGTGTTAATTTGCTCACGAGGTTAAGTCTCCATGAAGCAATCGTTTTATTTATGTTTTCAGTTTAAATTTCTTTCTTTCTTTTTTTAATTGTGCGTTTTTATTTATTTTTTTTCATGACTCACTTTTATTTTTATTATTGTATCATCGTGTGTAGGCTTAGTTATTTATTTGTTTACTTATTTTTTTTATATATGTTGTTTTTATCTGGTATTATTTTATTTATTCATTTATCTATCCATTGTGTTTTGTTTTATGTCATGGAGAGAGAGAGAGAGAGAGAGAGAGAGAGAGAGAGAGAGAGAGAGAGAGAGAGAGAGAGAGAGAGAGAGAGAGAGAGAGAGACCAAAACCCTCCAAAATAAAGAGAACAAAGCTTAAAGACACAACACCTTGAGCTAACAAACACAATGAACAAGACTTACAAAATCATTGCCCTTTATAATTCAGAGCTTCGACACACACACACACACACACACACACCAGTTCTATCCAGACAATGCAGTAAGGCCAGAGCGGGCACCCCAACAAGCCAACAAGACAACCGGCCACGACCGCTTAAAGACTGCATTCAAAAAACGCTCCAATCTCTCACCATAACTATTTTCAAAGGCCACATAAACGCTTAGCCAGATTCTCAAGAGTCTTTCTCCAATTAAAAGTGTAGAAATATTGTTAATCTCTCACTACAACTTAAAAACGCCCTTAAAATTCCGTCTAGTTTCAAGTAGAGCCGTATGAAAGTAGTGGAGATTATGAGAGAGAGGCCCCGAATTCAGACACTTCGCTCTCTCACCGTAACTATTTTCAAAGGCCATAGAAACGCTCAGCCGGGTTCTCAAGAATGTTTCTCCAATTAAAAGTGTAGAAATATTGTTAACCTCTCACTACAACTGTAAAAACACCCTTAAAATTCCGTCTAGTTTCAAGTAGAGCCGTATGAAAGTAGTGGAGATTACAAGAGACAGGTGCGCATTCAGAAACGCTTCTACTCTTTCACCTCGGTTATTTTCCAAGGCCACAGAGATGATCATCCGGGTTTCCGAGTGTTTCTCCTGTTTATAGCGTAGAAATCTTATTAATGTCACTACAACTGCAAAAACACTCTTAAAATTCCGTGTAGTTTCAAGTAAAGCCTTTTGAAAGTAGTGGAGGTTATGAGAGAGAGAGGCCCCGCATTTAGAAATATAGCTCTCTCAACACGACTATTTTCAAAGGCCACAAAAACGATTAGCTGGGTTCTCAAGAGAGTTTCTCCTCTTTAAAGCGTAGAAATCTTGTTAATCTGTCACTACAACCGTAAAAAACACTCTTAGGAACTCGTGTAGCTTCAAGTAGAGCCTTTTGAAAGTAGTGAAGATGCGGGCAGAAGTTTCAGAATATGGTCCCAGAAAGCAAGGAGCGGGGAAAGAAAGACTTGGCGGGTTTAGACTGATCTTAACTTCGCCGCACATGCCTCTCTCTCTCTCTCTCTCTCTCTCTCTCTCTCTCTCTCTCTCTCTAAAGCAGCTGATGTAATATTACTTGAAGATTCTGAGGTTTTTGGCGAGGGAAAACTGTGTGTGTGTGTGTGTGTGTGTGTGTGTGTGTGTGTGTGTGTGTGTGTGTGTGTGTGTGTGTGTGTGTGTGTGTGTGTGTGTGTGTGTGTGTGTGTGTGTGTGTGTGTGTGTGTGTGTGTCTGTTTGTTTATGTGCGTCTCTCTCTCTCTCTCTCTCTCTCTCTCTCTCTCTCTCTCTGGATGGACATGGGTAGAGGAAAGAAACCTAACTAGTGACGAGAGAGAGAGAGAGAGAGAGAGAGAGAGAGAGAGAGAGAGAGAGAGAGAGAGAGAGAGAGAGAGAGAGAGAGAGAGAGAGAGAGAGATTCCACAACACTTGACTCTCCTATCATGACACCCACACATGTTTAGGTCAGGAAGCTTCATGGGCCATGAATCACTGACCAAAAAAAAAAAAAAAAAAAAAAAAAAACAAGAGATGGCCAGTCTAGATGAAAATAGCCAATAACACACCTAACTACGCAATACTAGCGAACTAACTAACGAACTAAGAAAAAAATAAAAATACTAACAAAAAAAAAAAATCTATGAAATGGGAAAAAAAAGAATAGAACTGATTAGACGTGATTATAATAGATTACAACACATAAGCCACTCTAATATTACCACCAACCTATACACATCTACACTACTGCTTCTATATTTCAATGTCCTGTATACTAAAAAAAATTCTAGCACACTTCATTATATCATTACCTTTCTTAGCGTGAGGGAACAGACGAGATGGAAAGGGAGACGAAAATAAAACACTAACTTTCAATACGTATCTAAATCTTAAAGGAACAGATGGGATGGAAGGGGAGACAAAAAACAAAACACTAACTTCCAATACGTATCTAAATCTTAAAGGAACAGACGAGATGGAAGGGGAGACAAAAATAAAACACTGACTTAAAGGAACAGGAGAGAGAGAGAGAGAGAGAGAGAGAGAGAGAGAGAGAGAGAGAGAGAGAGAGAGAGAGAGAGAGAGAGAGAGAGAGAGAGAGAGAGAGAGAGAGAGACTAGGAACACAGAGAAAATGAGGAAAAGACGAGAGGAATAGATGAGAAATATTATCTAAAAAGAAACACAAGAAAATGAAAAAAAATAAAGAAAAATCCTAATCCATCTTTTCTGAAGTAAAAGATGAAAGAAAAGACAGACAATGATAAATAATGCCACAAAAAAATAAGAAAAAGCCTAAAACTATCCAAAACCAACTTTCTATGCATAAAAGAATAGAACATAAAGGAAATATCACTCCACAAACCCACACGAAAAAAGGAAAATTATAAAAAGAATAAAAAATGACAAACTGATCTACACCCAACACAGAAACAAAAGAAAAATCTTAAAACTTCCTAAAAACCAACTTTTCAAAGCCTAAAGGAACAAAACATAGAGAAATACTGATTTAAACACACCCCCCCACAAAAAGAGGAAGACTTAAACTAAAACAAGCTTTCCAAACCCTAACAGGACACCAGACAACACAAGGACAGGTCTAGCAAGCCAACACAACACAACACGAGCCAGCAGGTATACAAGGACTCACCAGGGCAGTCGTCGTCTTCCTCTGGATCGCTGCTCTCCTCTGCGTATGGGTCTGCCTGTCGCTTCAGTCGGGCACGCATCATGTTCTTCCTCTCCTTCTCCTTCCTCTCTGTGGGGGGAAGGCCAGCTGTGAGGTGGTGATAGTGGTGGAGGGGGGGATAGACTGATAAAGGAGCCATGAGAGATATATAGATTGAAAGGCATAACAAAGAGAGATAGACAACTTGAGGGCCCATGAGACACACAGACAGACAGACAGAGGGCTTATGAGAGAAAGAGACAGACAAACAAATAGAGATACAGGGACCATAAAACAGACAGATAGATAAACAGAAAGGCCATAAGACTGACAGACAGACCACACAAGAAACAGACAGACAGAAAGACAGTGAGGCTATGAGAGAAACAGACACAGACAGAAGGAATACCTGTACCAAAGAAACTACACCCCAGAAAGAAAGAGAGAGAGAGAGAGAGAGAGAGAGAGAGAGAGAGAGAGAGAGAGAGAGAGAGAGAGAGAGAGAGAGAGAGAGAGAGAGAGAGAGAGAGAGAGAGAGAGAGAGTAGAGGGTCAAGGGATGGAATACAGATGAGGGCTGAGGGAGGATAAGTGACAGTAGAGGAAGGCTTAGGGAGAGAAGAACAGGGCAGGATTACAAAGAAGCATGTACTGGGAAACACATGACCTAATAAGGACACACAAACACCCTTACTGGTTAACTCTTTGACAGGTAACAATGTACTTTATTTTCAGCAATCTTAGGGAAATTTTACTCATCAAAAATTAAACTAAGAGCTAAAATAGTTTACTACATTGATACCGTTTGTTGTGTGGTCTTGTTAAACTAGTCTTAACTTATACAAGCTGGGAAGGAGGTGTGGGGTTGAAAGTGGTGTGTGTGTGTGTGTGTGTGTGTGTGTGTGTGTGTGTGTGTGTGTGTGTGTGTGTGTGTGTGTGTGTGTGTGTGTGTGTGTGTCATGCCTAGGTACATAGATAGATGGATAGATGGATAGATAGATAGATAGATAGACAGACAGGTAGATAGATAGATAGATAGATAGACAGATTGAAAGATAGATAAAGAGACAGACTAAGGATAAGATAAAGAAATACAAGAATGTTGTTTTAATGTCTTTTCTTCCTCAATCTTTTCCTGTATGATACAAAAAAATAATAATATTGTTTACTTCCTTGTGTGACATAAAAAAAGGATAATATTTTAATTGCCTTCCTTTTCCTACTCTTTCCTTGTATGATAAAGAAAGAAAAAATTACAATATTACTTAAAAAACCCTTCCCTCTTTCCTTTCTCGGTATTTTCCTTAAGATAAAAAAAAACAATAATATTTAAACACCTCTTTCTCAATATTTCCTTGTATGGTAGAGACTAGTAAAGTATAGAAAACGGGCTAATATTATGAGGCTAGGTAAACTAATAAATATGCTAACAGAGAAACAGACAGGCTAGGAGTGATCAGGCAGGTAGATAGCAGACTTGTAAACAGACTAACAAAAAAATAAACTAATTGACAAGAGAATAAATAACAGACTAACAGATACACAGGCAGGCTAGATGTGGCCAGGCTTGTATATAGACAGACTAGCAAAGAAATGAACTAGTTAACAGGCTAAGAGAGATTAAATAACAGACTAACAGATGCACAGGCAGGCTAGATGTGGCCAGGCTTGTAAATAGACAGACTAGCAAACAAACTAGAAGACAGGATAGGAGAGAAACAGAATAGCAGCTACACAGGCTAGTTAGAGATAGACAGGCTAGCAGGTGAACTAGTAAGCAGGGTGGCAAGGTGGCAGGGGAGCTATTAAACAGTATGGAAGGTGATGAGGAAAGGGTGCTGGCAGGGGGCTGTGTGGTGGCTCTAATCACCCTCCCCATGCATTCCCCAGCTGCCCCACATTCCTTGGCCCTACTCCCACTACAGCTCCACCTACACTACTACTACTACTACTACTACTACTACTACTACTACTACTACTACTACTGTTCCTCCTCTAGCTAGTCTTTGTAACTATTTTTTTTCCATCTTCTTTTGTTTTCTCATCTTTTTTCTTCTCGATCATCTATCTAGCAACCTATACTACTACTACTACTACTACTACTACCTCTAACTTCTCCGATTCCTCCTGTGGCATTATTCTTGATTCCATTTTTCTCCTCTTTCCTCTTCCCTGTTATCATATTTTGTTTCTACTGTTTTCTATCTCACAATGCCACTGTTACTACTACTACTACTACTGCTAACACCATTTTGTACCATTCCTCCTCTAGTTAGTCTTCATAAGTATTGTTCCCCTCTTCTTTAATTTTCTAATCTTTTTTTTCTCTATTATCTTAATACTACTACCACTATTCTTATTACTATCATTCCTTCACCTCAAACATTAGTCTACTTAACTATTTTTCCTCATCTTTTAGTCTTTTCATCTCTCTTCTTCCCTATTATCTTATCTTTTCTATTATCTTATATCTTATAACTAACTATTACTAACTAAACACTCTTCCTCCTCTTCCTCCTCCTCCTACTACTACTACTACTACTACTACTATTTCTATCAGACCCACATACCCTCCTCTGCTCCCCCTATGCTAAATATACCCAGCACATGTGTGAATTTGTGATAAAACATGCCTCTGTGTGTGTGTGTGTGTGTGTGTGTGTGTGTGTGTGTGTGTGTGTGTTGCTATTACGCATACATGTTTGTGTCTTGCAGTAGAATTTTTTTTAAGAAAGAAAGAAGTTTTGCAGTCAGGAAGCTAAACACACATATACATACATACGCACACACACACATAGGCACACACCTTCCCACCACATAGCAGAGAATGTGAGTCACTGAGAATTAATTTAATAATAAGCCGAGGAGTGCATTTAGGACATTACTGTGAGTCGGCTACTAAATATATGCAGGAGTCACTTCCCTACCCTGCTTTGCCTCACCTCCCCTCCCTTCATCTCTTCCTCCCTTTGTTCCTGAGTTCATGCTACTTATTGTGTTTCCCTTTCTTCTTTTCTTCTTTCTACTCCTTCTCTTCCCTTTTTCTTTCTGCTCATCTTCCTTTTTTTCTTTCAGCTCCTTTTCTTCTCTTCCTTCCTTCATCTACTCCTCTTTCTTCTTTTCCTTCCTTCTCCTACTCCTTATATTCCTTCCTTTGTTCCTAAGTCCCCTGTGCTTTTTCTTTTCTTCTTCCTTCTCCTACTTCTTCTCTTCCTTTTTTCTACTCCTTGTGTTCCTTTTATCCCTTCTCTTCCTTCCTTCATCTACTCCTTGTGTTCCTTCTCCTATTCCTTCTCTTCCTTCCTCCTCCTACTCCTTCTCTTTCTCTTCCCACTCCTCTTTCTTCTCCTACTCCTTCTCTTCCTTCCTTTGTTCCTGATTCTGGCATGCTTTCCTTTCCTTCCTTCTTTCACCTTCTCTTCCTGCCTTTTTGTCTCTTTCTCTTCCTGCCTTTCTCTCTCCTATTTCTCTTCCTTCCTTTATTCCTGACTGCTATGCTTTCCCTTCCTTCTGCTGTGCTTTCCCTGCCCTCCTCCTTTCCTTCCTTCAACAAGTTAGGAAGAATCTTATCATACCTCACTACCTAAAGCTATGAGGAGCCAAACTACCCTATAACTCCGCCACCAGATGGGGTGCAGACGAGCCTACAGCCGAGTGCATTGACAAACGGCGCCCCTCAGCCAAGTGTGTGCATCAGTGTGGGGGTTTATCAGCTGGGTGTGGTGTGGCCTGAAGGTTACTGGGATGGGGACTTGAGGCATGGCTTAATTTTGATCTCGTGAATGGGTAAGGTGGAAATAGCTAACTTTGCTAGGTTACGAAGGTTTGAATGCTACTTAACTTTGCTTCTATAAATGGGTGATGGGTGGAAATCGTAAAGTTTCTGCAGCTTACAAGGATGAAGCATTTGAAACGTGACTTGACTTTGCTCTCACAAGTGGGGGAATAGGTGAAAACAGGTTTAGTAAAGGTTATAAAGACAAGGAATCTAATACATTTAACACTGCTTGACTTTCCTTTGTTTTGGGAGAAGGAAGGCAAGGAAGACAAGGTAGAAGGAGAATAAAGGAACAGGAAAGAGAAGAGTGAAAGAGCATAAGAGTATTAGTAGTACATTGAGGAACAAGGAAGAGTATATCATTTTAGCAGCACACGAAGGAAAAGTGATATTATTCAGCCATATAGAGACAAGAAAGGCAAGAAAGGAGTAGGAGCAAGAAGAAGAAAACATAGAGTAATAAACATGCATGGGAGGAACAAGGAAGAGAAGAAGTATTAGAATATTAGTGATACATTGAGGAACACAGCAGAATATAATATTTTAGCAGCACATGAAGAAAAAGTGATATAATTCAGCCATATAAAGACACAAAGAAGAGAAGAAGAGAAGAACATACAGTAATAAATGTGCACGGGAGGAACAGGGAAGAGAAGAAGAGCAGAGAGTATTAACAGCGCATAAGAGAACCCCACAGTGATATTATTAGGTCATACGGAGACAAGGAAGGGGGAGTCAGCTATGCCATCCCCCTTCCTTGCATTAATAGATCGCGCCCCATTACTCAAGAGCAGCAGGTATTAACGAGTGCCCCTACACCCTCCCGGGGCTAATTAATGGCAGGTGTGGCCCTCTCGGATGTACAGACAGATGACCCTTGTGGCGCCTATTGCTTGACGTACATAAACAAAGCTTGTGTTGACGTATTGCTGGCTCAGAGAATGCTTGGGAGATCTACCTTGGTGACTTGTGTTATAGGGAGGGGTAATATAACGAGAGGTTGTGAATCTGTGGTTGTGTTGGCAGTTGATGTATGTCTGTCTATGTACAAGGAAGGAAGGAAGGAAGGAAGGAAGGAAGGAAGGAAGGAAGAGGGAAAGAAAGAAAGGAAGGAAAATAAAATAAAAGACAAAGAAAAGGAGAGAAAAAAGAAAAGAAAAAAGAAAAAGAAGGAAAACAAAAGAAAATAGAAAGAAAAGCATACATCAGACCAGGAATCCAATCTGACATGACCCAGACAAAGCCACACACACACACACACACACACACACACACACACACACACACACACACACACACACACACACACACACTCTCTTAGCTCAGACATAGCACAGCTGGCCACACACTCCCACAGCACGGCCTGACAACACACACATTAGTTCACCCCTGCCCCTCTGTGTGAGACCCTTCCTTACCCTGCAACTAATCTGATCCCCACTTGAGGCCCCATTCGAGTAACCTTTTTATCTCACTCACAAAATAACTGATGAAAAAAGCAATGAACAGCAATACTTGGGTCATTTACGGTAATTCTCTTTTATTTTTTTTACTGCAAGGATAACTGTTTAATTTCACAGTGACAAATGGCCAACAGAAGTGAAAAGTAATGGTGAAGAGGAAGAATAAGTTTTATTTCACAGCGATGTACGCTCAACTAGGCAGAAAAATAATAAAGAGCAGCAGGGGTAGGTTTAATTTTACGCTGACAAATGCACAACAGGGACAAAAAATAATGAGGAGCATGAATAAGTTTAATTTCACTTTGACGAATGCTCAAGAAGAAGAACAAGAACAAGAAGAACAAGAACAAGAACAAGAACAAGAAGAACAAGAAAGAAAAAAAAAACCTACAGCCAGTTAGCATCATCACCAACTCCACATCACTTCAAAACAACCTAAGATATTGATATTAACAGCTATGCCAAATAATCAACACCACCAACTTCAATTCAACAAAACACAACACAACCCACACCAAACTTCACCCCCACAGCAGCAGCAGCAGCAGCAACGAGACCACAACACAAGAACAACCACAGTAAAAGGAACAACAATGACGATAATGATTTCCAGCAAGCCAACACCAACGAACAGCATTACCCACCTTCACATCACCAACCAAGAACACAAGACAGGAACAACCAAAGCAAACAGAACCACAACAACACTACCACCACAAACTCAAACTGAACCAAAAGAAAAAACGAAATCCACAACCAAACCACACCAGCAACAAGAACGAAAAAAATAAAGAATAAAAAAATAAATAAAAAAAAGGAACCAAAGTAAACCCAAGGACCAAGGAAGGCAGCAAGAGAGAGATTTAACTAACAAGAGACATCACACGCCAAGACACGGGAGAGAGACAAACTGCGGCAGCCAATCTTGATAATCCACACACACCTATATCCCTTAGCCAATGCAGCTGTTTCATTTCAAGCTGGTAGACTCACGATAAAACCTCGGAAACATCAAGATAAAGCAATGGGGGGAAATTCAGGAGAGTTGGCAAGCTTGTACGCCACCATGCAGGGGCTGCCAACATTGTGTGGTATGTGGCTGATGAGTGAGAAAGGAAAAGGTGGAGTTTATGCATGATTGGCTGGCTGGCTGGCTGTGTGTATGTGAGAATCTGATGTGCTTGTTGATCTATGTGTAATCTCCCTGTCGTTCTTGTAAACTTCCTTGGGCATAATTGGGTTTGTCAGTTCCATGGCTGTGTGTGTGTGTGTGTGTGTGTGTGTGTGTGTGTGTGTGTTATGGTTTGTTATTGTCCTGTTACTGATTTGTTCTGTTTGGGTGATAAATGTTTGTGTGTGTGTATGTTTCTGTTTCTGATCTTGTCTTGTCTGTTTTGTGTGTGTGTGTGTGTGTGTGTGTGTGTGTGTGTGTGTGTGTGTGTGTGTGTGTGTGTGTGTGTGTGTGTGTGTGTGTGTGTGTGTGTGTGTGTGTGTGTGTATCTGTTTCCTTGTCTCAGAATATTATGGCTATTGCTTCCTTAACCTGCTTTGTGTGTTTGTCTTACTGGTGGGAAAATAAACAAAATGTGTGTGTGTGTGTGTGTGTATTTCTTCCATCACCTGTTTACTCAAATTTTTCCACCCAATAACCTATATACAGTACACAAACCCCATACAACAAACAAACACATGCAGAAAACAGAAAAAAATAATATAAACTAGTTAAATGTGTGTGTGTGTGTGTGTGTTGGTATACGCAAGTGTCAAGAAATGTTTCCTTGACACACACACACACACACACACACACTGGTCACTTTCTCTGGCAAAACCATGTGCCAGACGGGGAGAAGAAAAAAACAGAGGATGACCATGAAAAGGGAGACAAACAAGGAGAGCAAAGACGAGAGGCTCTGCTGATGCATGAGACGAGAATCAAAGGAAGGGAAAGACGAGACAAATTTTACTGAACTTGAAGAAGAGGAATGGAACAAAATGAAAGATGAAAGGAGGAGAAAATTGGAAAGACTGAAGATAGAAGGAAGATAAAAGGTAAGAGAGATAATCAGTGGTAAATACTTGATCACTAAGAGAAGAAGAGGAATAGAAGTAAATGAAAAGAAGAATGAAGAGGAGAAAATTGGTGATGTTGATGTAGGATGAAAAATAGAAGGAAGATAAAAGGTAAGAGAGATAATTAGTAATAAATATTTGATACACTAAGAGAAGAAAAGGAATAGAAGTAAATGAAAAGAAGAATGAAGTAAATGAAAGATGAAAGGAGGAGAAAACTGTCAATACTGATGAAAGAATGAAGATAGAAGGAATATAAAAGGTAAGAGAGGTAATCAGTAATAAATATTTGATACACTAAGAGAAAAAAAATAGAAGTAAATGAAAAGAAGAAGAATGAAGTAAATAAAAGATGAAAGGAAGAGAAAATTGGTGATACTGATGAAAGAATGAATACAAAAAGGAAGAAAAGATCAAGAAAAGATGATCAGTAATAAACATTTGACACACATACAGAAGAAGAGGAATAGAAGTAAAGGAATGATGAAAGGAAAGAAAACTGGTGATAATGATGAAGAAATAAGAATAAAAGGTAAGAGATAATCAGTAATAAATATTTGATATGCAGAGATTAACAAAAAAGTAAACACAACAAAAACAAGATAAAAAAAAGATGAAAATGACACTTCTTCACCACCTCCTCCTCCTCCTCCTCCTCGTCCTTTTCTTCACCATACAAAAACATAAATAACAAAAACCAAACATATATAAACATTAGTAAAAAACAGAACTTCACTGCCTCCTCCTCCTACTCCTCTTCTTCCTCCTTCTCCTCCTTTCTCTTCCACATTATTTTCAAGCAATGAGTAATGCACACCAAATAGAAAATGTTAGTCAACCAATACTCCACCTCCACCTCCACCTCCACCTCCTTTCTCTTATTACTTCCACCATGCAATAAGTAACACACAAATAACACAAACTAAAAGAAAAAAGTTAGTCACACAATACTCCATCTCTTCCACCTCCTCCTCATTATCTCCACCATGCAGTAACACAAATACAAGAAATGCAAACAAAACAAATAAAAAAACCAAGTCACACATCACTCCACTTCTTCCACCTCCTCCTCCTTCACAGCCACACCTGCCATCTTCCGCTGCGAGGTCTCCACCAAGCCACAAGGACTCCACTCCCGCCAGTCCCTCTTAGAGACCGGCGGCGGCTCCTCCTTCTCGAACATGGAGGCACGCTTGTTTACGAAAAACTTGTTCATGGTGAGTGACGGAAGGGAGTCCCTCTTGTTATTCTTCATCGCACACATCTTGGCTCGTTATTTTTTTATTTCTTGTCTTCGTCTCTCTCTAGTGCATTTTCTGGTTCACTCGCTGTTTTGCTCCTCGTTGTCTTGGTGTTTGTTTATTATCTAACAGCGTCACACTTGTTCATCTGTCTGTTCCTCATTGCAGTGTTTACGTTTGCAAGGCGTCACGATTCTAATGCTGGGCAGAGTTACAACTTGTTTCCTCTTTCTATCTCTTGTGCGTTCGACTTCTCCTCCCTTCCTTACTTCTTTCCCTGTTTCTCTCACTCACTGCTTTTATCTCCCTATCTGGTTCTGGTTGTGTTGTATTAGGACCACCAGGGATGTGTTCTGAACCCTCCAACACTGACTAAATATGTACTTTCCTTTCTGCAGGTATTACTGGTTTTGTGCGCACACTTCCTAGATTTTTCAGACGATTAAATGCCTCCTCTACGTAAAGACATGGGTAGATATTTTATTATTGCTTTATTCTTTATCAGAGTGTTGGTTTTTGTGGTGTATATGGATGTTGTAATGTGCTAGTGTATTTGAAGGTATCTATGCTTTGTGATGTTTTTTTTTTTTTGTATTTAGAGTGCACAGGTTTTAATTGTTAGTGTATAGAGAAGGGGAAATGTGCTTCTAATATGGTAAAGGTAGCTTTTGTTATTTATTTATTTTTTTTCCTACTTAGAATGCAGAGACTTTCATTGTTAGTGCATGGAGAAGTTGAAATGTGCAAATATATGTAAAGACATGCAGATTTCATTGTTAGATTTCATTGTTAATCTACAGAAAAGCTGAAAAATATGTTCCTAATTTGCAAAGACATGATATATTTTTTTTTTCCTTACTGAGTGCAAATATTTTCATAGGCTCATGGTTAAAAAGAAGTCAATAAAATCTGGTTCTGTGAGAGTTGTGGGGAAGGTAATAATGTTAGAATGTGCGAGTTTGTGGGTGATTACTTGAAATATGATAGGGATTCTGCGTGGTGAGGAAAAGTTTAGTGTTAATTGAGTTATGACGAAGGCAATGTTAGTTTGTGTGAATTTGTATGTATGCATGTGTGTGACTACCTGAAGTATGAAAGGTATTCTGTGTGGAGAGAAAAGTTTAGTGTTACTTGAGTTATGAGGAAGGCAATGTGAGTTTGTGTGTAGAAGTGACGCCCTTTAAGAATTCTGTGTGGGCAGGAAAAGTTTAATATTATTTGAGTTATGAGGAAAGTATTGTTAGTTTGTATAAGTTTGTGTATAGAAGTGACACCCTTTAAGAATTCTGTGTGGGCAGCAAAAGTTTAATATCATTTGAGTTATGAGGGAAGTAAAATGTTAGCATGTGTGAGTTTGTGTAGAAGTGACAATCTAAAACATGCTAAGAATTCTGTGTGGGCAGGAAAAATGTTATTTGAGGCCACAGAGAGACAGAGAGATGAACACAGGCAAACACGGAGACAGAAAGCAAGAGACAGAATATGAAGGAAAAGGAGAAATAGACAGAGGACTGAAACAAGAACTGAAAATGTAGTGAGGCACATAAGAGGCTGAGAGACAGAGACACAGACACACAGGGAGAGAGAGAGAGAGAGAGAGAGAAAAAAAAAAAAGAAAAACCAAGAGACTACGAAGGCCATTAGCGGTGGAAATAATACACAAACAAGTGAGGTTTGGCGTGGTGTGGCCCCCAATGGAACACCTCCAACAATAACACACTGAAATAACAAAGAAAGGCGACCCAGTTTTTCCCCTTCCCTCCCTCCAGCCCACGTGTCTTCCCTGTAGTAAACACCACCTTCGGAGCAGCAAGCGTAGTGTAGTACCGAATATTAGTAGGAAAAGTAATTGACTTCTATGTTTATCAATGCTATATAATTCCATTTGCTTGGCCGTGCAGAGAGTAAGAGAGGGACAGTGACCACGAACAAGTTATCCGATACTGAATAAGCCATGTGGTTGTATATAAAGTTTGATATGTTAAAGCAAAGGGTGGCAGCATGAGTGAGAGGGAGAGGTGAGGGTGACAGCAGTGAGGGGCAGGTGCAGCTGAAACCTTGAGTATTGGTTAGTTTTGAGGGACGACAGGTAAGTGTGTGTCTGTGTGTGTTAACCCTTTCACTACTATTATATTTAAGGTAGTAAAGGAACATAATCTGTATTGGTATATGGAGAGCAGAAAGAATAACAGGTTCATTTTCTATTTTCTATGCTGTGAAATTAATTGATAAACTCCAGTACTAAATTATGTGTCTGAAAAATGCTTAGGAATTATGGGAAAAAAATGGCTACCACTGAAAGGGTTAAGAGATGGAATGTCAATCTGAACTTATCTTTACCTATTCATGCTTGACTCAACTGAACCTGTCTGAACCTAACCATACTTGTCCTAACCTAACCAAATCTTACTTATTAACCTAACCTAACCAAATCTAACCAGCCTGAACTTAATCTAACCTAACCAGCCTGAACTTAACCTAACCTAACCAGCCGAACTTAACCTAACCTAACCTAACCTGTCTGAACCTAACCATACTTGTCCTAACCTAACCAAATCTTACTTATTAACCTAACCTAACCAAACCTAACCAGCCTGAACTTAACCTAACCTAACCAGCCGAACTTAACCTAACCTAACCATCCTGAACTTAACCTAACCTAAACTAACCAGCCGAACTTAACCTAACCTAACCTAACCAGCCTGAACTTAACCTAACCTAAACTAACCAGCCTGAACTTAACCTAACCTAAACTAACCAGCCGAACTTAACCTAACCTAACCTAACCAGCCTGAACTTAACCTAACCTAACCTAACCAGCCTGAACTTAACCTAACCTAAACTAACCAGCCTGAACTTAACCTAACCTAAACTAACCAGCCGAACTTAACCTAACCTAACCAGCCTGAACTTAACCTAACCTAAACTAACCAGCCTGAACTTAACCTAACCTAAACTAACCAGCCTGAACTTAACCTCACCTAAACTAACCAGCCTGAACTTAACCTAACCTAAACTAACCAATCTGAATTTAACCTAACCTAACCTAACCAGCCTGAATTTAACCTAACCTAACTTAACCAAATCTTATTTCATCCTAACCTAACCAAACCAAACTTTATTTTATGCTAACTTAACCAGCCTGAACTTAACCAAACATTTATCCTAACCTAACCAGCCTGAACTTACCTGAACCTTACTTATCCTAACCTAACCTAACCAAATGGAACCGAACCTAACCTAACTGAAATGAACCTAACCTAACCAGCCTGAACTTAACCGAACCTTACTTATCCTAACCTAATGGAACCAAACCAAACTGAACCAGATTACTAAGAAAATAAAATACCTACCCAACCAAAACTGAACCAAACTAAATATCAGAACCAAAAAATGAAAAGTAGAACCTAACCTAACCGAATCCAACTAAACCAAAACTAAACACACACACACACACACACACAAACAATAATAAAAGCGACCAAACAAACCTAACCTAGCCCAGACTGAACACCCCCAACCGAACCGAACTGAACCGAACCCAGCCAAACCACACACGAAAAAAAAGACATAAAAAAAAACACCAAAGCCACACAAACCATCAAATTTAAGCCACTGCACAAGAACACACGGGGTCACAAATGCATACGAGGTCACAATACGGCACTGGAGGTCAAGATATATCGAGAGGTCAAGATATGTCAAGATGGAGGATAAATATAAGGAAATACCACTTATGACGAAAATCATATGCTGGATATGAGAAAGATCCGCGTAAATGGAGGAAAATGATGAAGGGGTTTATATCACAAGGGAAGGAGAGAGACTGAGGGCCAAGCGGCGGGCACAGGCATTCACGGCACTGTGCCAAGCCTCTTCTGGCATCACACTTGCGTCACTAGAGCCCAGGAGAGGGAGAGAGAGGAAGAGAGAGGGAGAGGAGGGAGAGAGAGGGGAAAAAAATGCTGTTAACTCCACGTGCCAGGAAAAATTTCGGGTTTTTAAGGGAATTTACATGGAAAAGGGTGTTCTGGGTCATGGGTATTTAAGTTATGGTCATCACCCTCAGTTTGCCGGTGGTTGGAGGATGACCTGCCCGCGGGAAGGGTCAGAAATGGGTCAATTGCGTGGTGGCTCCTGTGGTATGACGTCACGACCCTTCCTCCCTGGCGGCTGACGAGCGACTGAGGTGTGCTGGTACCCCCTCCCCTCTCCCCTTCTCCCTCCCCCCCACCTCTCCCATCTTTCACCTGCCCCTCTCTCTCTCTCTCTCTCTCTCTCTCTCTCTCTCTCTCTCTCTCTCTCTCTCTCTCTCTCTCTCTCTTAATATGTGTTTGTTTATTTTTCATTATTTTCTACTCTTTTTTTCTATTAGTTTTTTTTTATTCATTCACTCATTATCTCTCTTTTATTCGTATTCCCTGTTATTATTTTTCTCTCTCTCTCTCTCTCTCTCTCTCTCTCTCTCTCTCTCTCTCTCTCTCTCTCTCATGCGCGCGCGCGCGCGCGATCTTCCTTCTTTTTTCTTTCTTTATTATTTCTTTTATTATAACTTTCTTTTTCTCTTAAATTTTCGTCCTCCCTCTGTTACCATATTTATTCATTTTCATCCTCCTGTCATTCATTTTTTTTTTCATCCTTCTATTAATTACCATTAATGTTTCTTCTTCTTCTTCTTCTTCTTCTTCTTCTTCTTTCACAGGGTGGGTTTGTGCCTCATGACCTGACCTGACCTACGCTGGCTGGCTGGCAGTAATTGGATGATATTGACTTAGCGAGAACTTGGCGTGCTTTGCTCAATGTTTCAAGGTATTTGGAGAGACATGACGCAGGAAAGGAGAGCTGTTGGAGAGGCGGACGTGTATTTTATATATGTGTGTGTGTGTGTGTGTGTGTGTGTGTGTGTGTGTGTTGATATCACTTGTATGGTTTCTGTCGATATAAATATATATGATCATTTACTGTATATGTCACGTTTCGCTGAGAGAGAGAGAGAGAGAGAGAGAGAGAGAGAGAGAGAGAGAGAGAGAGAGAGAGAGAGAGAGAGAGAGAGAGAGAGAGAGAGAGAGAGAGAGAGAGAAAGAGACGCAAAAAAAAATAATAATATTACAATGAATACTAAAATCCTCAGTAAAATTTTTATAAAATGTTGGAATATAATAGTCTCAAAAAAAAATATTGATAAAGGAATCAGACTTTTTTTTTTGTGTGTGTGTGTGTGTTTAGCAGCTTGACACACCTCGATCACTTCTGACAATATAATTTCAAATGTGAGGTCTGCATTGTGTCTTAAGAACAGCTGCATTGCATTAGGTGAAGGTCGAAAGTGAAGTGTAATCACAACTATACGGAAATAAGGGGGTAACTTAAATATAATAAACCCAAAAGTCTTTTCTGTCACTTATTCACACGAGTATAGCTTAGACAAGGTTACGGTGATTATACAAATTCATAATAACAACATTTACAGTAATGGATGACAATAAAACATACCATAACAAAACACAGTAGCAAAATAAATATACAAATAAAAAATAAAAATATGGTTACATTATTTCAACATATTATAAGGAAAACCAGTGCTTCATTGTGTTACATCTACGAAATATAATGAAGCGAGACATCTTACATATATATATATATATATATATATATATATATATATATATATATATATATATATATATATATATATATATATATATATATATATATATATAAAGAGAGAATATTTGTGCATTTATCAAGAAAAATATGAGTTTACACGATTCAAGACAAAAAAAATAATTGCTATGGCTACAATGTTTTCGTTTTCTGTTGTAGAAGAAAATGAGAAAGTAATAATTTTATGGGAAACTGAGAAGTCTGGGAGGGGGGGCGGGGGCGGGAGATTGAGGGGAGGGCTTCAGACAAGTGGGGTTTGATTAAGAGACTGGGAAAAACAAGAGAAGACAACTGATGGTCCACTTAGGAGACTCAGATGTTTGGGGGAAGTGGTTGTGTGAAGGTTAAAGATAAATTGAAGAAAGAAAGAAAGAAAGAAAGAAAAACATGGCTCTTTCTTTCTTCATTGTTACTCCCAAATACGTTCAGTCACTGCTACTACTACTACTACAGCTACTACTACTACTATTACTATTACTACTACAGGATATGAAACACTAAGGAATGATTCATTGTCTTTATTGTGGTGGTGCAAGAAGAAGAAGAAGAAGAAGAAGGAGGAGGAGGATTAAAAAACAAAAGTATAAGTCAAAATAAGATGAGAAGTAAAGAGGGTTAGTCGGAGGAGCATCAGATTCACACACAAAAAAAAAAGTATCCAGTTCCTCATAAAAAAACAATAAGGGGTTTTGATTTCATATAAAAAAAAATAGGGTTTTGACTCGTTATGGAAAACAAAATAGAAAGAAATCCTCACTTTTATTTTCTCTTCTCCTTTCTTTCTCTTCTTCCCTAAAATGGTTTTATTTTATTTCATATTTTTTGTCTCGTTTTGTCTTGCATTAATCGATGAAGATGATTAAAATGGCGGACGATCTCTCTCTCTCGCTCTGGATCCGGTGCGTGTTTACAACTTCGACTGTTGAGAGAGAGAGAGAGAGAGAGAGAGAGAGAGAGAGAGAGAGAGAGAGAGAGAGAGAGAGAGAGAGAGAGAGAGAGATTAATATTCATGATCATTACTTAGATTTACAACTTAAAAATAAATAAACAAATCAATCAACACATCATAATTTCCACATGCTACGGTAATCTGTAAGCCACGCCCTCCCGAGTACTCACGTTAGCATGGATGGCCAGCACTCCATCTTCTTCCATGGTAGTGATCTCAATGTACGCCTTCCCTGCCCCATCAACTGTCACCGTCTTGCCAGTACAGGAGCCGCCTTCCTTGGAGCCGGAGATGACGTCACAGTATTTTCCCGCGGACAAGCAAGTCTACGGGTGCAAAGTAAGAAAATAAGGGAAGCTGCAGGAGGTCATCAAGCTACACGTGGCAGTCCCTGTATTGAATATGTCTCCCCAACAGGTATTCTCAGTCTTTCATCACTTTCTGGTAGGATTCGGAACTCTATGTCTGCTTCTGTATTTCCTTCCTCCTTTGACTTGAAATATTTTTGAATAATCCCTTTAGGTTTCTATTTTGGGGCTGGCATCTTAATTTTTTTTCTTTTCTTTCTTTTTTTTTTCCTTCTTCCATTTTTTGCCCCAGTCCAATATCTTTCTTCCATTCAGAAAGTTAAAAAAAGGCTAATCTTGATCTTAATCTTAGTTCTCACCTGCAGCGTCTCCTTCATGTCGTAACCCTCGTTGTTGATGGCGATGAAGCCCCGGTCACCCCTGCAGAAGGCGATCTGGTTGTTGCCGTTGTCCCACCAGTCGTTCATGTCCGTGCCTGGAGGAGGGACGCAGAAGATGCAGGAGGGAAAGAAATAAAGAAAAAAAAAAAAAAAGGGAAAATGAAAGTCGATAATAAAACAGAAAGATAGAACAAAACGAAAAGGAAGAGAAATTGAGATATAGATGAAATAAATTAGAAAAGAAATAAAATAAAACGAGCATGAAAATATATATAAAAAATGAAAAAAAGGAAGGAAAGGGAAACCTAAAGTATGAATGAAATAAATTGGAAAAAAAAAATACGATGAGATGAGTAGTAGTAACAGTAGTAGTAGTAGTAGTAGTAGTAGTAGTAGTAGTAGTAGTTTCTTTTTTATATAATGCAAAATAAATAAATACATAAAAATAAACAAATTGATAAACAAATAAATCACACATATCACCATAAAAAAAAAAAAAAAAACAGGAAGTAAAACAAAAGACACGTACCATGCGCAACATTCCTAAACTCCACCATGCTGTAAATCTGCCGCCAACGGTGCTCGCAAATCCATCCATTCCCACAACTTCCGTCAGTATTGAAGGTCGGGCTGAGTGTGTTGTAGTTATCATCATGTGGGGGCCCAATCCAGTCGTTCTTGTCCTGTCCGTTCACCCAGTTTTGGTCCCAGTAGTAGGAGGACATGAGGCGCGTGTAGCCGTAAGGGAAAGCCAACATGAAAGCAGTGGCCATCTGAAATGTAACCCCGTTGTGAATGTGTATATGTTGCCACTGAAATGTGATCCCGTTGTGAATGTGTATATGTTGCCACTGAAATGTGATCCCGTTGTGAATGTGTATATGTTGCCATCTGAAATGTGAGCCCGTTGTGAATGTGTATGAAAGGTTAAGATTAAGATCAAGATGCGTGGTTATGAAGAAAGGATGTTTAGTCAAATCTATGTCTACATTAGTAAATAAAAGGTAAAAAAAAAGAAAGAAATAAAAGAGAGAGAAATAAAGAGAGCAAGGAAGTAAATTAAGGAAAGTTTTTTTTTTTTTTGTATTTCTGGTGCATAGAAAAAAAAATAGCAGGAAAAAGAAATTAAGTTTATTGTCAGAGATGAGAGAATAAAAAGGATGAAAAGAAAAAAAGGGAAATTAACAGCCCCCTCCCCCTCACACACACACACACACACACACACACACACACACACACAACAAAACAAAATCAAAATACCTCTTACATTTATCCCTTCCCTCCTGCAACCCGCAAAAAAAAGCAAATAATAAACAATAATAATAATAACAATAAACACACACACACACACACACACACACACACACACACACACACACACATACCTTGTACAACTTAGACTGACGGAATGTAAGAATCATATCCCCCGCCAGCCCCGTGTCCCCTCTGGTTGTCATGGTTATCGATGAACACAAGGGAGTAAGCACGGTCCAGCATGCCCCAGCCCTCTCCGAAGTTGGACAGCCACTTAAGCTGATTCTTGCCTCTGAAAGCTTCTCCGAGGAACTTCCCGTATTTGAACTCCGTCACACGCCCTATGCCAACGTACTCCATGCTGCCGATGGCCTCCCCGCCTGTTAAGAACATAAGAAAAACATAAGAAATAAGGGAAGCTGCAAGAAGCGACCAGGCTTACACGTGGCAGTCCCCTGTACGAAACATATCCACCTATTTCCACCTGTCATCCTCATCCATAAACCTGTCTAATTTTATCTTAAAGCTTTCTAATGTTCTAGCATTAACAACATGATTATTGAGTCCGTTCCACTCATCTACAACTCTATTTGTACTTTGCATGTGTTAATATTAAACTGCATTTGCCATCTGTCCGTCCATTCTTTCATCCTATCTAAATCTGCTTGCAAGGCGATAGCATCCGATTCTGACCTAATTAATCTAGGATATTTAGCAGCGTGGAGAGATGAGTGAGCAAATGGATGGTAAGTCAATGGGTGTGTGTATGAATGGGTGTGTGGATGGGTGGATGCAATATGTGGATAAACGGATGGGTGGATATATGAATTGGCTATAGGTAGGTGTGTGGGTGGATTTGTAGGTCAGTGACTGGATAGGTGGATGAGAGTGGTAAGTGTGTGAGTGAATGTGTGGATGGATAGTGGATATGTGGATTTGGTGAGGGTTAAGTGGTTGAAAGGTTGACTGTATGGGTGGATGTAGTTGAATAAGTAGATGGATGGTTTGGTGAGCATTATATCAGTGTGTCTCTCGCCTCGTTACATATAAGGAGGCGATAAGGAACTAGGAAAACAAAAAAAAAAAAAACGCAATGGAGAGGCGTTAGTTGAGTCTGTCCTTAAATGCTGAAAGAAAACTGTAGCGAAATTGGAAGAAAACGGGATTTTTTTTTGTGTGCGGTTTGAACAAGAGAGAGAGAGAGAGAGAGAGAGAGAGAGAGAGAGAGAGTCTTAATATTAAAAACAACTCGCTCTTTACGAAATATATATCCAACCCCCCCCCCTCTCTCTCTCTCTCTCTCTCTCTCTCTCTCTCTCTCTCTCTCTCTCTCTCTCTCTCTCTCTCTCTCTCTACGTACCGAGGTCAATCACTTCCTGGAACACGAAGGGCCGCGAGCCTGCCTTGAAGTACTTGGTGGGCAGGTTGTTCACGCTGTCAAAGATCACCTGTACGGGGTAAGAAAAGCAGGTGAGTGCACAAGATCAGGATCAAGGTTACCCTATGTAGATGCTGATAAACATTGTTACTGTTATTGTTTATTGTTATAATTATGTTCATTCATGTATTCAGGTTATTTTTTGTATGTTGGCATGGTTTATATTAATTTTAGTAACGGAAAGAATGGAGGAAAATAATAGTATTGGTGATAGGAGTAATAAGAATGAAGATGAAGAAGGAAAAGGGTAAAAAGAAGACGAACGACAACAACAATAACAACAACAACAACAACAACAACAACAACAACAACAACAACATCAACAAAAGAAGAAACAGAAGAAAAAGAAAAAGAAGAAAAAAAGAAAAAAAGACGAGAAAGGAGGAAAGAGGAAAAAGAAGAAAAAAACAACAATAGCAATAAAAATGAAAGCAAAAAAAAAAGAACAGTAAAAAAATAAACAAATAAATAAATAAACCACCACCACCACCACCACCACCACCACCACGCCCTCACCTTCATGTCTCCGGGCCACATATGCTTGGAGGCGTCCACCCTGAAGCCAGCCACGCCGTAGCCCACCAGGGTGTTGAGGTAGTCCTTTATTTTGCCCCTCACGTAGTCCGATCCCTGGTTGAGGTCGTTAAGGCCCACCAGCTTGCAGTTACGTACCTACAAATGGGCCTTATGTGTTTTATTTTATCTATTTATTTATTTTCGTTTTTATTTATTTATTTATTTTTTTACATGTTTTATTTGATGATCTATTTTTGTTGATTTTTTTTTATTTATTTATCTATTTATTCGTTTATTTATTTTGTTTATCTATAAGGTATTGTGTGTGTCTGGGGGGGGGGAAGAGTGAAGAAATAGGTTAGGTTAGGTTTGGTGAGGTTAGTTAGGTTAGGTTAGGTTAGGTTAGGTTAGTTAGATTAGGTTAGGTTTGGTTAGGTTAGGTTAGGTTAGGTTAGGTTTGGTTTGGTTTGGTTAGGTTACGTTTGGTTAGGTTAGGTTAGAGTTGGTTAGTTAGGTTAGGTTAGGTTAGGTTAGGTTAGGTTAGGTTTGGTTTGGTTAGGTTACGTTTGGTTAGGTTAGGTTAGGTTAGGTTAGGTTAGGTTAGGTTAGGTTAGGTTTGGTTTGGTTAGGTTACGTTTGGTTAGGTTAGGTTAGGTTAGATTAGGTTAGGTTAGGTTAGGTTTGGTTTGGTTTGGTTAGGTTACGTTTGGTTAGGTTAGGTTAGAGTTGGTTAGTTAGGTTAGGTTAGGTTAGGTTAGGTTAGGTTAGGTTAGGTTTGGTTTGGTTAGGTTACGTTTGGTTAGGTTAGGTTAGGTTAGGTTAGGTTAGGTTAGGTTAGGTTTGGTTTGGTTTGGTTAGGTTACGTTTGGTTAGGTTAGGTTAGAGTTGGTTAGTTAGGTTAGGTTAGGTTAGTTACGTAGTGAAATGGCTAGATTAGGCACTCACTCACTCACTCACTCACTCACTCATTCAGTCAGTTAATTGATCAATCTATCAATGTTTCAATCGGTCTCATTCTCACTCACTCATTTACTCATTCAATTAGTTAACCAATTACCCAGTTACCTAACAACCCAGCCAACCACACACACACACACACACACACACACACACACAGGGCCACATTCTGAAACACGGCCCGTTACATTCAACACGCTCTATATAGCTGAAGCGACACAGGTTTTTAAGGATGGTTTTATGATCTTAGTGACAGACGAACACCATTTCTGCAGCATAAACAGAAGAAACACTCTTGAGAACGCGGCTAATCTTCTCTGTAGCCTTTGAAAACAGTGATAGTAAGAGAGCAAAGCGTTTCTGAATAAGGGACCATCACACACACACACACACACACACACACACACACACACCTGCTCCGCGTCGCCGTAGTTCTCAATGTTGCCAGATCCGGTGTGGCAGTTCGCATCGTTGAAATCAAAGCCGGAGTAGGGCACGGCGGGGTAGGACTCAGACCCCGCGTCGAAGGAGGAGCCGCCGGTCGCCCCAGTGCCTGCAGGGTGCCATCCTGTCATGTGGTTGATCACGATGTCCGCGTAGATCCTGCAGGAGGCGACGAAGGGGGTTAGGAAGAGTAGGAAAAGAAGAATAGCAGACGAAAGAAGGAGGGATCAGTAGGAAAAACAATGAGGGATGGAAGTGTAGGAGAAGGAAGGAGAAGAAGAAGAGGGAGGAAGGAGTGATAGCAGTGTAGATGAAGGAAGGAAAAAGAGGAGGAGGAGAAGATCAATTAGTCTGAAATTTACTGTAATTGTAATACAGATATTCACGCACACATGCAGGAGAGAGAGAGAGAGAGAGAGAGAGAGAGAGAGAGAGAGAGAGAGAGAGAGAGAGAGAGAGAGAATAACAACACACACTCATAACATAACACCTTCTCTCACATCCTAATCACCTGTCCTTCTGTCCTCACCTGACGCCGACACTGTTACACCTGTTCACCATGTCCTTGAAGGCGTTCTCGTCCCCTGACCGCGTGAACAGCCTGTAGGAGACCGGCTGGTACCGCTCCCACCACGGCCTGATCTGCTCCCCGAGGTACAGCGCTGCGTTCTCATTGGGAGGGGAGATCTGAGAGGGTTAAGTTAGGTTAGGTTAGGTTGAGTTAGGTTGAGTTGGGTTAGGTTAGGTTAGGTTAGGTTAGGTTGAGTTGGGTTAGGTTAGGGTAGGTTAGGTTGAGTTGGGTTAGGTTAGGTTTGGGTTAGGTTGAGTTGGGTTAGGTTAGGTTAGGTTAGGTTAGGTTGAGTTGGGTTAGGTTAGGGTAAGTATAGTCTCTCTCTCTCTCTCTCTCTCTCTCTCTCTCTCTCTCTCTCTCTCTCTCTCTCGTCTCTCTCTCTCTCTCTCTCTCTCTCTCCTCCCATCTCACCTGCACGCCAGCAAAGCCTCGGGGCCCCAGGAAGTTCTCGCACTCTGCCGCAATGTCACTCCACTTCCACTCGAACAGGTGAACAATTGCCTGGAAAGGGAGACGTAGGTGAGAGATGGACAGGTGAGGCTAATAAGAAAGATGGACAGGTGAGGCTAAGAAGAGATGTGTACAGGTAAGGGGAAATAAAAGAGATGGACAGGTGAGGCAAAGAACAGATGTGTACAGGTGAGGCTAAGAGAAAGATGGCCAGGTGAGGCAGAGAAATGTGCAGGGGAGGTAGAGAAGAGGGAAAGGTGAGGGAAAGAGAAGAGATGGACAGGTGAGAAAAAAGGAGAGATGTAAAGGTGAGAGACGCAGGTGAGTTGGACAGGTGAAGCAAAGAGGAGGGATGGACAGGTGAGATGAAAGAAATGACGTATGAAAATAAAAATAAAAAAAATGAAAACCACAACAACAAACTTCGCGAGGACAAGAAAAAAAGTAAAACAAATAGACAAAAAAATAGATAAATAAACAAATAAATAAGATACATAAATAAATAAATAAAAAAAATCATAAAAAAACATAGAAAATTGAAATGAAATAAATAAACCAAGATAAAAAAAAATAAGAGACAATAAAAAAAAATAAATAAATAAAAAAAAACAGCCTAACCAATTAAGGTGAACCAGGTGAAGTGGGGCGGGAAAAAACTCACCTGGCCATTACCGGAGTTGGGTTCCCACTGAGCCAGGGCGGGTCCCACCAGGAGGGCCGCCGCCACCACCACCGCCACCTCCACCACTCGGTTCATGGCTGTACGAGGAGATAATACAAATAAATAATGCAAATAAATACAAACAACACAATAAAAGACGACATAACAATAGAATAAGAAAATAAATGACTGTACAGGAGGGAATGACGAAAATAATACTAATAAATAATGCAAATGATACAAATAACACGATACAAGATAACAGAACAATAAAATGATAAATAAAGA
>NC_087193.1:6789683-6794683 GCF_035594125.1 Scylla paramamosain | reverse complement strand
ACTTCTACTGCTGCTGCTGCTACTACAAGAATGTCTGCTGTTACTACTACTACTACTACTACGACTACTACTACTACTACTAATACTACTGCTGCTGCTGCTGCTCTTGGTACTAATACAAGAGCTTCTACAATTACTACTACTTCTACAGCTTTTGCTCCTATTACAACTACTGCTACTACTACTATAACTACTGCCATTCATACTAAAACTACCACTACTAATCCTGTAACAACTAAAATTAATATTGCCACCATTACAACCACTATATCACCACTCCACTCACCACCACCACCACCACCACCACTCACGCACCATCACCACCACCGCCGCCATCACCACCTCTTCCCAGAACCTCTCCAACCCTTCCCTCATCCCTCCCCTCCCTTAGTCACCAGGGAAAGCCAGGCGAGGATAAGAAAGACGGAGCAATAGAGGCAGAAATTGAGTCAGGCGAGGAAGCTTCAAAGAAAACGCGTGTCTTTCAATGCGTGACTCAAAAAAATTTACCCTGCGTCCCACGAAAGATTAAAACCATTGATAAACTGGAAAATATCACTAAATTATTGTATTATCCGGGTTTGAATCAAGAAATCAGTCATATTTACATGGATTCTAATGGAAAGGACACGAATCTTACGTTTATCATTGAGAAAAGTAATATTTTCGAGCTAACTTCACAAACAGAAAGTAAAATAAACTTGACTTTTCTATTACAGAACTTACCTAGTGATGTTTTTGTGAAGATGAAGAGTCTTGCTGATATATACAGGCGTCACGGTGCGGAGGGGCGTCAGTCAGCTGTTAATGAGATGCTGACGTTCCTGCGTGAAGCTGTAAACAAAGAAACAGCGATGAACCAAACAAAAGTGAGTGACACGAGATTTGAAAGTGCTATTTTACACGAAAGAAGTGGAGGAAGTCATGTTGTGAATGATTCTGGTGTGGGGAGTGAGGTTAAGAGTGAAGGAAGAGAGGTTTGAAAATAATACTATAGCTCAAATAGCGGAAGATATGAAGACAAGGGAAGTACAAACGACGCAGTTCTTGAATGTGGGGAACCTAGGGTACCAACTCCGAGGTAGCAATGTAAACACATGGATAATACCGCCAATTATGAGCTTAGTACCAAAAAATACCTACTCATCCCTTCACAACACACAGCCAAAGCCCCGATATACGCATACCCACCTTGCAGACCTTGGAAATAAGACGGACAGCGGTAAAATCCACCAAAATATAACAGCGCAGAAAGATTCACTCGCGCTCATGGCAATAGACGGAAAGAAAACGGAGCAGGAATCAGGGAAAACTCAAGAAAACACTAATAATTTACCAAACTCTGAAATTATTGAGTTTAAAATAACAATAAAACCCAGATAAACTAAAAACAGTAGCGCAGATTCACTTTGATACACGGACGAAGGGAGTTAGAGGGATACTAAAGGAAAATGACGCGAAATTAGGGGTAACTTCAAGAAAACACTCAAAATTCTCAGCATTATCAAGTTATTGAGATGAAAACAACAATGAAACCTAATGTCACTAAAATCAATGACACAGATCCAGTCAATCCAGATATGAAGTTAATCAGAAGAACACTACATATGGATACCCCAAAGTTAGTGATCGAGAGGGAAAATACAGCAACTCAAACACGGAACCATTATTCAGGAACCATTACTTCGTCCCAAAATATACCAGCTACAACAAAACCACAACAAATAAGATATACACAAAGAAACGTGACGAAAACTCAAACAGAAAACGTGGAATCAATAACACCAAGACTTCAGAAGCGATCTAACGTGGAAAACAACGAAAGTGATACAAATTTTTCACCTCAAATTTTACAAAACACAATCAAAACCACAAGAAATAAGATACACAACAGAAAACGTAACGAAAATTCAAACAGAAACCGTAGAATCAATGACATCAGAGTTTCAAAGGCGATCTAGCATGGAAAACAGTAAAAATAACGGCCCCTCTTCCCATTCTCATTTCCTTATCCCTCATACGGCCTTCCCACAGCGTCTCAGGGGCTAGTTTCCTCATCCACGCCTTCAGATATCCACTTCTTAGCTCACTTTTCGCCACACACTCAGCTGGGGACGGGAAACACCACCAAGAGCCAGGAAACAGCACACCACATCCCCAGATACATAGAAAACTAACTGATTTGCAAGGGGGACTGAAGGAAGGGAATTTAAGACGGGAAATCTCAGAATATACCAAGGATAGGACACAGGAACACGTAGATGCTGGAACGGGGAAAAATTTAGAGCTTTTAAAACAGTCACAGGAGAGCGAGAGACTTTTAAAGGCTGAAACAGAGGGAAATTTGACGCATTTAGAAGAGCCACGTGGAAACTTAGGCCACTTAAACGCCAGGACAGAGAGAAACTTTGAACATTTAAAAGCTGGAACAGAAGAAAACCTAGGGCATTTAAATTCCAAGTCAGAAAGAAATCTGGGACACTTAAACACTAGGATAGAGGGAAACTTAAGACATTTAAAGGCTGAAGTAAGAGGAAAACAAGAGCATTTTTCGCAAGGCAGGAGCGTAAGAGGGAAACAAAGAGAGAGATATGGAAGAAGTCAACATTTTGAAAGGAGACTTAGGGGAAACTTACCTGCGTTTCTTCACGCACCAAGGGGACACTCAGCTAACTTCCCCGGCTATAATGAAAACGGGGAATTCGAACACAGAGGGAATGGAAAAACTGGAAATTATCATGAGAGTTTCCATGGAGTGAAGGGAAACAGACCTCGTTTTCTGTACTCACCATGGGGACACTCAGCTACTTTCCCTGGTTATAACGAAAACGGGAAATTGTTGTACTTCAGGCCTGCAGTGAGAAAAGTGAAGAACGGAAAGCGCATTAATTATAGTAATATTTCAGGGGCGCTTTCAGGGGTGCCCCAAATTACGAAGAATAAGAAAAATGTTACAGAATTCAAGTCGGAGAAGATTTTTAATATTTTCTTCACCATTTTGAAAGTAGTCGACGTTATAGCGACCTTCCTGCTGCTGGGTCAGAAATTAAGTTACGTGGATAAAACGTTGACCTCTCTATACCACTAATACTACTTATGTTACTATTCCTACTACTACTATTCCTACTACTACTACTACTATTACAACAACTACTACTACTACTACTAGAGATCCCTTCTCCTCCTCTTCCTTCCCATTTACTGTCTCCTCCGAAACAGTTTTTCCTTCCTTCTCCTCCTCTCTCCTCCTCCTCCTCTTCCTCCTCCTCCTCCTCCCTCCTCCTCCTCCTCCCACTCAGCTGTCTTCTCCTCCTCCACTTCCAGTCTCTCTTTCTTCTTCCCAACTCTTGTCCCTTCCTTCTCCTCCTCCTCCTCCTCCTCCTCCTCCTCCTCCTCCTCCTCCTCCTCCTCCTCCTCCTCCTCCTCCACCTCTACTCTCTCTTTCTTCTTCCCAACTCTCATTCCTTCCATCTCTTCCTCCTCTTCCACCTCCTTCTCCTCTTTTACCCCAATTATCTCCCTCACCATCCTCCTCCTCCTCCTCCTCCTCCTCCTCTTCCTCTATCCCAACCATTGTTCCTTCATTTTCTTCTTCCTCCTCCTCCTTATCACCCTTCTCCACCACCACCACCACCACTGCCACCACCATCGCCACTGTCATCACCACCATTACCCATTTCCTACACCATACACACCACCACCACCATCATCCCCTTCACCACCACCATCACCACCCCCATCACCACCACCACCACTTGCACAAGATCACCACTACTACCATTATTATTGATTTGTTGTTATTATCACTATTCATTTTATTTACTTTATTTGTTCTATTGTGTTAAGTTAATTTTAATTGTTTTTTTTTCTTTTTGGTGTATTTTGTTGGTGGTGCGTCTTTTGTATTTGTTTATTTATTTGTTTGTTTGTTTTTTGTTTATTTGTTTGTTTGTTTATCGTGTGCATATTTTGTTGTATGTCATAAGTTTTCATTAATTAATATGTGAGTTTTTTTTTTTTTTTGCCTTGTTTTTTTGTAACTAATTCCTTTATCTTTCATTATTTTTATCTTTTTTTGTTTGTTTGTTTGTTTGTTTGTTTGTTTGTTTGTTTCGTTCGTGTCAAATTAGTAACTCTGTTTATATACGTTAATAAATTTAGGCAGTGCACCCTTTGGTTATGAAAAATTAAAAGCAAAATAAACATACAAATTTTAAGTACAAAATTTGATATATCAGTATTATTTTTTCCTCTAAACTCACTGACAAACTCAGCAACAACAACAACAACAATAACAACAACAACAACTTGCACCCCACCACCACTACCACCACACACCACACACACCACCACCAACCAACAACAACAACAACAACAACAACAACAAACCCAAAAAAAAAAAGACAAAAAAAAAGAACAAGAACAAGAGAAGAAAGAGGAGCGGAGGAAAGGAAACACTGCAGGAAGAAGAAGAAGGAGGAAGGAGAGAGAGAGGAGGAGAGGGAGGAGGAGAGAGGAGGAGGAGGAGGAGGAGGAGGAGGAGGAGGAGGAGGAGGAGAAGTTCTTTACCTGCCTCACCTTGCCTCCCTAATCAGTGGTCGCGTGTGGCCCAGGTAAGACTCAGGCAGGTAGGAATAATTGACACCCACAACAGGGAAACTTGACAAATAAAAAAGGAAAAAAAAAAAAAAGAAATAAATGAATAGGGTAAGGTAGAGGGAGAAATAAAATGACGAAAGAGAAAGTGGTAGAAAAAATGTGTTGTTGTTGTTGTTGCTGTTGTTGTTGTTGTAGTTGTTGTTGTTGTTGTTATTGCTGTTGTTGCTCTTCTTGTTTTTTCTTGTATTTTTGTAGTAGTAGTAGTAGTAGTAGTAGTAGTAGTAGTAGTAGTAGTAGTAGTAGTAGTAGTAGTTGTTGTTGTTGTTGTTGTTGTTGTTGTTGTTGTTGTTGTTGTTAGTAGTTGTTAATGTAGTAGTAGTAGTAGTAGTAGTAGTAGTAGT
>NC_087193.1:6784683-6787183 GCF_035594125.1 Scylla paramamosain | reverse complement strand
CTCTCTCTCTCTCTCTCTCTCTCTCTCTCTCTCTCTCTCTCTCTCTCTCTCTCTCTCTCTCTCTCTCTCTCTCATAAGTAAATTCAAATCATACCTCAAGTTTTATTCTGTTATTTATTTATTTATTTATTTATTTATTTATTTAATTCCATGTTTTAGTGAATGAAAAGAAAGAAAACAACTTTTTTTTATTCATTCATTCATTTTGTTCCTTTTACTATTACTATCATCTTTTTTATTTACGAACAAGTAAATGAAAGAGGAGGAAAGAATAATGGACGAGAGGAGGAGGAGGAGAAGGAGAAGTAAATGAGAGGGAAGAGAAGAGAAGGAAGGAAAGATAACGATGGAGCGAAGAAAGAAGGATGTAAACAAAGTGAGGAGAATAAATGAAGAAGGAAATGAAAGTGAATGAGAAAGAAACAGTGAAAGTCAAGAGAGAAATTGGAAAACGAAAGAGAGAAAGAGAAAAAAATAGATAAAAGTTGATATTTTCTTATTTTTTTTCTATATTCTGATATTTTTTTCCGTACAGGTGGATAGGAAAATAATCAACATGGAGAAGATAGAAGGAAATTAAGAAAGAAAGTTAGTCAGTATTTTTTTATTCTATGGTGAATGAAAGCCACAAATGCAGGAGAAAGAACTGAAGGGAAAAAAAAAAGGAAGGAACAGCAAGTTACATAATATTTTCCCTGAAGGTGAAGGAAAGGAAAAAGTTGAGTTGTCTTAAGGGAAAAAGGGAGGAAAAATAGCAGTTATTATTTTTTTCCTTAACGTAAAGAAAAAAATGGCAGTGTTAAGGTGAAATAAAAGAAGGATTAAATATTTTCCTTCACTGTGACCGAATGGAAAAAAGTCGTGTTGTGCTAAGACGAAGGAGGAAAAAACTCACTTAATATTCTCCTTTATTGTGAAGAAAAGAGGAAAAAAACTTGCATTGTTTTAAGAGGAAAAGGAAAAAAGTTACCTACGTTTTCTTTTGAAGTGAAGGAGAGAAAGAAAGAAAGGGAAAACAAGAGAAAAAAGGAGACTAAGACAAAATAAAGAGAAAAGGAAAAAGGAAAAGAGAAGGAAAAGTTATCTATATTATCTTTAAAAGTGAAAGAAAAAAATATATTGAGATAAAGAAAGGAAAAAAAAATTAAAGAGAAAGAGAGAAAAAGAGATTAAAACAACGAAAGAAAAAAATACGATAAAAATATTAAAACAAAGAAAGAGAAAAAAAATATTACGACAAAAAAAAGGAAAAAAGGAAAAAAAAAGGAAACAAGATTAATTATTTCTTTCAATAGACTTTCAAACTCTTAAATGAACACAAAGTAATGGAAGAAGAGGACACAAGAGACACATTTAGACATGACTACCCACGCCTCCTTCTCCCTTCGTCTGGCCGCCCATGCACGGCCCCTCACGCCCTCCTCAGACCGTCCGCCGCCGCCCACCTCCTCCCCTGTCTCACCTGGCGCCCTTCATGAAGATCTGCTCAGGTAAAAGTGCTCTTGTTGTTGTTGTTGTTGTTGTTGTTGTTGTTGGTGGTGGTGGTGGTGGTGGTGGTGGTGGTGGTGGTGGTGGTGATGGTGGTGGTGGTGGTGTTTTGTGGTTTCTTAATTCTCTCTCTCTCTCTCTCTCTCTCTCTCTCTCTCTCTCTCTCTCTCTCTCTCTCTCTCTCTCTCTCTCTCTCTCTTCTTCTTCTTCTTCTTCTTCTTCTTCTTCTTCTTCTTCTTCTTCTTCTTCTTCTTCTTCTTTCTTCCTCTTCCTTTTCTTCTTCTTCATCATTTTAACTCATGTGCTCATCTTGTTTTAATTATTTGTCTTTCTATTGTGTTCTTTTGTATTTCCTTTTACTTTTTTTAAGCCAGCACAAGATGTCACGGTTTTGTTCCGTTTGTATCATCTATATATTAATATTTATAGTGCATTAACATTTAAACTCGTGTCTTTAATCATCGTATCTTAAGGATTTATCGTTCTTTTGTGTTCCTTTGTGTTTCCTTCTTTTCCTTTCCTTTAGCCAGCACAAAATATCACGTTTTTTTTTATTTATTTTTTATTATTTTCATTATTCATTTATTAACATTTTATATCCTAACATTTGAATCTCGTATCTGTTTTAATTATTTGTTTTTCTTTCGTGTTCCTTTGCACTTCCTTGCATTCCTTTACCTTCCGTTAACCAACATAAGATGTCACGTTTTTTATTGTTATCATTCATTTATTAACATTTTATATCTTAACATCTGAATCTCGTGTCTGTTTTAATTATTTGCTTTTCTTTCGTGTTCCTTTGCGCTTCCTTGCATTCTCCTTGACATCCTTTACCCAGCACAAGATATCACTTTATTCATTCTTTTTGTCATTTGTATTATTGGCATTTAATCAACATATTTTAACTATTTGCCCTTCATTTGTGTTCCTTTGTGCTCCCTTACATTCCTTTACCTTCCCTTAGCCAGCACAAGATGTCACTTTTTTTTATTTATTCTTATCATGTATATAT
>NC_087193.1:6747183-6777183 GCF_035594125.1 Scylla paramamosain | reverse complement strand
AAATGATCTTGTTGTTATTTATTTCCTCTCATCCTCTCTTCCCTCTTTTCTTTCTTTTCTTTCTCTTTTTATCTTTCTTCATATTCCTGTTTTTATGTTCCTCTAATTCTTGTTATATATATTTTTTTTCATTTTTACGTATTCATCTGTATAACTTTTTTTTTTTGTTGTTGTTTATATGCGCAAATTTTCATTATAATTTTCTTCTCTCCTTCTTTGCTTATTTTTCATCTTCATTTATCTCCTCTATTCTCTCTTTCCCTTCAACACAGCTTTCTACTTTTCGTGTTATTCAAAGTACCTTCCTCCTATTTCCACTTTCCCTTTCTTCCATCATTCTCTCACTCACATTTTCCATCATTCCTTATTATCCTTTCATTCATCTCTAATTCAAATCTATCTTTCCTCATTTCCAAATATCTTATACCTCTTCTAATTCTCTCCTTTCTTTCATTTTTATCTTCCATTACCTCTAATATTATCCCTCATCGTTTTAATCCACTCATCCCTCCGCCTTTCCCTTGCCCTTGCAGTCCCTTCCCTGCAAATGCAACGATAAAGGAGCATTACATACATTGCTGGGGCGCGCGGGAGTCACAGGCAGCGAGGTAGTGAAACGCGGCTGGGCGGGACCGTAGAGTGTTTTGCGGGGCGGAGCGGGGCGGGGCTGACGTGGTGGGGCGGGGGCAGCGCTCGTTCAGAATGCATTGTTTGAATTCCTCTTTTTTTTTTTATGTTCTTTGGTTTTTATCTGTGTGCTTTTTGTGTGTGGGGTCTTTTTATCGTTGCTTTAAGTTAGTATTTTTGTTTTGCCCTTTTTTTTGGGGGGTATTCTTTGTGTGAAATTAGTTATTGTGCTTTTATTTTATTTGTCACTTTTTTTTTTTTGCCTGGAAACTGCGTGTGTGTGTGTGTGTGTGTGTGTGTGTGTGTGTGTGTGTGTGTGTGTGCGTGTGCGTGTGTGCGTGACAACATGAGAGATGGCGTTGCGTAGAGAAGGGAAGAAGTGAGGGAGGATAATAAAAAAAAATGAAAGAGAAAGAAAAAAAAAAGAGGGAGAGGAAGAGGAAAAGGAAAGGAGATTAGGAAAGTAGAAAAGGAGAGAAAGGTACAAGACAAGTAGAAAAGTAGACAAGAGAGGAAGGACAAGAAATAGAAAGAAAAAAGGAGAGAAGGTAGGATGAAAGAAGAGTAGGAGGAAAGGAGGGAAGGAGGACAGAGTTAAACAGTGCATGTTATCACGGAGAAAGCTAAACAATTTTATCATGCAACAGATAAACAAACAAGCAGACAAACAAAGACACACAAACATACAATGCTGACCTACATTCTCTCATTCGAAAAAAAATAATAAATAAAGAGAAGCAGAAGAAGAAGAAGAAGAAGAAGTATTAGAAGCATATTTAAATGAAACTTTCACTCTCATCACCTTCACCATCATTATCATCGCTGTTATTATTGACTCACACACTTAGTCAGTCACTCAATTAGTTTATCTTTCTATTTACATCGTTTTCTTTCTTCCATTTCAGCACAAACTAAATCAGTCATTCATTCATTCACTTTATTTATTTTTTTTTTTTCATCACAATCTCAGTAAATTTATCTACAATATTTACTCCAGTTTATCTTTTTCTACTTTAGCACAAAATGTCAATCAACCAATTATTATTATTATTATTATTATTATTATTATTATTATTATTATTATTATTATTATTTACTAATTTTTTTTTATATGAGCACAAGTTAAACCAAACGCTTTTTTTTATTGTTTTATTTTTTTTTATTTCAGCACAAACTAAACAAAAATAAACACCAATTCTCTTCATTACGCTTTATTTCAATTTCGGCACAAAGTAAGTCAATTATTATTATTTTTTTTTTTACACCACAAAGTCAATCAAGCCAAACACCCATTTTCTTTATTACGTTTTCTTTCCCTTGCAGCACCATCTAAGTCTGTATGAAAGCCCCACAGCATGAAGGGCAGTGGTGAGGAGCCGTGTCGGTGGTCCTCTCTGTTCTATCACACTCATGACGTCACCAGTGAGGCTGAGGATTGGTGGAGAAATTCATTACGTCAGCTCGATCTGCCAATCACGTGAGAGTCGAGGGTCTGATACGTGCTGCTTGTAGAAAATGGAGGTTTCGGTGCCTAAAAAAACTCGGCTTGGAAATATAACTTTTGATGTTATTGTTATGGTTTAGTTTTTATTTTCATTAGGGTGCTGTGGGGCCTTGCTGTGGAAGTATGTGGCCAGCTGTGCTATGCGTAAGGTCTTGGTTTGTAGTAGGGTGGTCATAAAACTGTACTTTTCCACCAGGGACTGACGGAGTGTGAGTGATATGTGTGTTGTGCTTTGTCTGGGCCACCCTTTATGGGATTGCTGGCCTGGTGTATAGATAGTGCAGGTGATGGTGAAAATTGTGTGTCGATGCTTACGGGACAGCGAGAAGAGGCCGAGTTCAGAGAGAACCGAGACCTCCAGTGTGTATCTATGGCCCGTATTAACCCTTTCACTGCTAATGGCTCATCTTTCCCTAACTACTTAACACCCTGACACATCCTTCCTTGTCCTGCAGCCACCTCCAAACACTGCACTGGCTATACATTACAAAGCCATTCTTTTTTAAACCCTTCCTTCTTGTAAATGCTTATAGAGACTCCATACATCGCTTTTAGTGCCGTGAAGTGTTGGATATCGCAGTGAAAGGGTTAATCAAGCATTACATCGTCTTATCTTATCTCGGCTACTTTTAACAGGCTCTAAGTGAAAGCTATCAGAATATTCAAGGGTGTTTCCACGATTCCAGTGACAGTTTATAAGGAATTCTGCATCACTGGGAGTAAAGACACCCATATGAACCAGACCAATCACCTCTGTGGCCTTTGAAAATAGTCCTGATTGGAGAAAGAAGGCTTCCAAAATACGGGCTTGTGTTCGCTTCGCCTCCATGTCGCTTTTGTCGTAGCCAGCGCCGAATAGAGACAGCTGCCGAGTCCTTCCTTTAGTATAGCAAGAACTTAAACTGATGCCTTCAATAACGAGTGGATTAATCAACTTTTTTTTTCCTATCTTCATTCGTAATCTGTGTCCTCTCTACCTTTGCTTTCCATTTTCATTTCCTTTTCTTCCTTCTTTTCTTCTCTTGAATACTTTTAGATCTAGCGGAGATTTTTAACTTGATGCCTCGAATAACGAATGGATAAATCAACGCTTTCCTATCTTCATTTGTAGTCTGTGTCCTGCATATCTTTGTTTTCCATTGTAATTTCCTCTTCTTCATTTTTTTTTTTTTCTATTACGACCTTTTCTTCTTTCTTCCCTTTGTCTTCTTTCTTCTTGTTTTTTTTTTTTCCTCCTCTCTATCACCCTTCTTTTTTTTCAGTGTAGCTTCCTCGTTTTTTTTTCTCTCTTCTCAATTCTCCTTTTCTTCTTTCTCTTTCTTTCTCCCCCTTATTATCAACTCATCAGTGTCCTTCATAGTGTCTTTCTCCTCCTCTTTTTCCTCTCTTTTCCATTCATCCTCCTGTTGTAATAACTTAGTGGTAGTCAACTAAATAATAGAAACAGTAAAGGAATGATACTTTAGTGGAAAATATATATGTTGTTTAAAGGAATTCGCACTAAGCCTGTTAAATCGATGATGCTAATACTGGCTGACGTTCCTTTAAGATTAGCAAGGTTATTATTATTATTATTATTATTATTATTATTATTATTATTATTATTATTATTATTATTATTATTATTATTATTATTACGTGTTCTTAGGTTTTTTTTTACGTTAGTTTGTGTTGTGTTTGTGCTTTTGTTTATTTGTTTGTTTGTTTGTGTATTTTCTTGGTGGTTTTGTCTTTCATTTCGTTGGTTTTATTACTCTCTCTCTCTCTCTCTCTCTCTCTCTCTCTCTCTCTCTCTCTCTCTCTCTCTCTCTCTCTCTCTCTCTCTCTCTCTCTCTCTCTCTCTCTCTCTCTCTCTCTCTCTCTCTCTCTCTCATGTCCTCCTTCCGTGACCTTGTCTTCTCCATTACCTCTGTTTTCTATCTATAATCTTCTCCCTCCGTTTTTATCTCCCCTTTCTACTCCCTCCTCATTTTTAGCTCCCTCTCTTTCTCTTTTCCTTCGTCCCTTCTCTCTTTCCTCCTTCTCTTTCCTCCTCTCCTGTTATCTTTCTCGTTTTTATTATGCATTGATCTAGTAACCTAATCTAACCTAACCTAACCTAACCCAATCTAGTATGACTTGATCTACTTAACCTAACCTATTTCAAGCCAATTTTAACCAACCTAACCTAACTTATCCTATCCTAACCTAGCCTTAACCTCCCTTAACCTAACCTGACCTAACCTAACCAAATCGAACTTTACCTAATCTCACATAATCTAATCTAACTTAATCTCACACAATCTAATCTAACGTAACCTAACCTAACCTAACCTAATGTAACCTCACCTAACCTAACCTAACGTATACAACTATTAACACATCCTTCATCCACACAGCGCTGCGAGTAATGAGGAAGGCAATGAAGGAGGAGGTGAAGGAGGAGGAGGAAGGGGAGGTGTCACCTGGCGGGGGCACAGGAGAGCCGCCACCGCCTCCGCCGCCGCAGCCGCCTCCCGGAGTTTGAGCCCCACCAAGGACGCCTCCACCAGGGCCTACCTGAGGAGGGTTCGGTCCCTGTCCAGAGAGAACAAACAGCGGCAGGAGTGAGTGCCAGAGAGAGAGAGAGCACAGTGGTTTTAACATTATGTCGAGAAGTTTTTGATGTATTTGATTCGTAATATCAGAGATAGATAGATAGATAGATAGATAGACAGATAGATAGATAGAGAGAGAGAGAGAGAGAGAGAGAGAGAGAGAGAGAGAGAGAGAGAGAGAGAGAGAGAGAGAGAGATTCACACATGATAATTAACAATTGTCATAAACTTGAATATCCTTATCTTATCTTCTCCCTTCCCCAGAAATATCCTGGTTTATCTTCCTTTCCCTTTACAAAACTCATAATTACTCTCTGACCAGCTCCCTCCAGAATCATCCTGCTTTTCTTCCTTCTTCCTTCAGAGATGTCCTGATCTACTTCCTCCAAAAAGATCCTTGTTTTCCTTCCTCCTTCAGAAACGTCTTGACGGACTCCCTCTCTGATTGAGCTCCTCCAAAAATATCCTGGTTTCCTTCCTCCTCCTAAGCCTCCTGACCAGCCTCTTTCCCCAGGGCTCGGGAGCGCGAGGTGCGGCGGCAGGAGCTGGAGGAGCGGCGGCGACGGGAGCACATCCTGATCCAAAGGAAGAAGGAGCGTGACACCCTCATGTCCAAGTTCCTGCGCGAGCCGCTACGCCAGGCCCGGGAGGCCAAGAAGGCGTCTTGCTCTCTCAGGGGCGGCGAGGCAGAGGAGGAGGACAAGGTGCGCATGTGTCAGTCTGTGCCCAACCTGGACGAGGCGCTGCGGCTGGTGCGGCGCGAGGACCAGGCCCTGGACGCCCGGTGAGAGAGAGAGAGAGAGAGAGAGAGAGAGAGAGAGAGAGAGAGAGAGAGAGAGAGATTGTCAAATAGCTTGTAATCAGCTAATATTTTACCGTCCTTTCCCTAGTGACCCCCTGATCCACTTAGCTCCCTGACTCCTCGCCCCGCGGTGCCTCGCCCCCCTGACTCCTCCTTCCCTCCCGCAGGGCGCGTGCCTTCCAGAGTCCCCCGCAGCGGCGGCGGCGTCCCCTGGAGGAGGGACCCACGTGTGACCGTTTTGTTCGTACCCACGCCCGCCTGTCTCTCACCCGTCGCGCCCCAGTGCCCGCGACCCGCCCCTTCCCCCCTGGCACATCTGACGTCATCCGGGAGAACCAGAAGCCCTACCCCACGCTGCCCCCAGAGGAGCTGGAGTCACGCATGCGGCGGCGCGGGCGGCGCAGCAGCAGCGAGAATGTTGTGAGAGGCGGCAGCGGCACGCAGCCCCTGAAGGCCCGCGCGGAGGCGCCGCCCCAGGGCCTGCCCGCCGTGGACAGCCACGTGGTGGTGCTGCCGCGCCCCAGGCTGGACCGCCGCAGCTCCATGCCGGACCTGCGGGACTTCCGGTGCGTGAGCTCAACCGTGGTGTACGAGACCATCGCGGCGCTCAGCAGCCTCGGTGCGGCGCGGGGCCTGCTGGTGGTGCCCCCTGGCTCAGCCTCCTCACCGTCGCCCCGCGTGAAGGCCTCGCCCGAGCCCCCGCAGCGTTGGGCAAAGAGGATGAACGAATTCATCGAGGCGGAGACGCAGGCAGTGCTGCGGGACAGCCCGCTGCTGGGGCCCGCGGGGCCCGACTCGGCGGGGTCAGCGGGCGCCCTGGGGCGGCGATCTCAGCGGCGCGAGTGGGTCTCCAAACACTCATCGGTCAAGACGCTGCAGAAGAACATCCTCTCTGCGAGCCTGACGGACTCTGCCAGTCAGACGGAGAGCCTGCTGCGCCCTCCCTCCCCGGGCGTGCACCGCCGCGGCGCCCCAGGCAGCGATCCGGAGTACTATGACAGCCTGGAGGAGGACGACGGCCGCGCCTCCTCTCACCAGGGCTCCCACCTCGCCTTCTACGTGCCCATCAAGGACCAAGCCTCGCGGGACGTGGCCTTCAACCCCACGCTGCCCCCGCGACTCACGGCTCGTCTGGAGGAGCGCCGCGCCACCCTGCCCCGCCGGCCACAGCAAGCCCAGCCCCTGGCTCTCACGGGAATCCGCGTGCCCTTGCTCAGCGAGGTCCCACAGGCCCCTCCAGCATGCACCGAGGAGGCCACCGCGGAGCAGGACTCCGCTGCGTGGCAGGAAGTTGCGGCAACCACGGCGGCGGAGGGCGCACGCAGCAGCAGCAGCAGCAGTGCCGGAGGGTCAACCAGCAGCGAGTCAGACATCCAGGACAGCGCGCGGCTGGCCCTCGTACGGCAGCAGGCGGCGGCCATCCCCTCCCCCGCCACGCTCTCCTCCGCCTCGGACATCGTGGCGGTGTCCTCCCCCACCACCTCGCCTCGACTCCACCCCGCAGTGGACGCCCTCACCGCCATCCTGGCGGCCCCTCAGACTTCCCAGGACGGACCACGGGTGTCCCCAGACGGTGCTTCCAGCCTCCTGCCGCCCTTCGAGCCTGACCTCCTCACACAAGACTCCCCAGCGCTTCCTGTCCACGCCTCTGCTGCCTCTGAGGGAAAGCGAACAGTGATGAACGGCGATGCTGAGAATATGACGAGCCCTCAGCCCCCAGCGACCAGTCCCAGAACGAAAGACAGTCCCCAGCAGCCCCTCAGCCCCAAGGCCTCACCCACACCGGTCGTGAACGGGACTTGCAGCGGCGAGGAGGAGGAGGACGCGGAAATCCCTGAGGAGACCCCGGCGAAGGCAGACCATCCCGCTGACTACCACAAGCAGAGCCAGCGGGAGAGGATGAGAGGCAACGCGGCGGACGCAGACGAGGCAGAGGCCGACGAGGTGGAGGAGGACGTATCCCGGGGACCTGAGAGCGTGGACTCCTACGCTGAGGACTACGACTCGGACTCCTTCTTGTCCTACACGAGGACTTGTAAGACTGAGAGTGACTACAGCGAGGCCGCGAGCAGCCACTCCTTGAGCGAGAGCACCGTCCCTGTGGAGTCCTCGGGCTTGGAGACGAACGAATCCTGCAGCGGGAGCGAGGGCGGCGCGGAGGCGAGTGAGAGTGTCATGACGGAGGAGGAGGAGGAGGAGGAGGCAGCCAGCGAGGTGAGTGAGGTGAGTGAGGAGCAGAAGGTTCCGTCCGTCCGTGAAATTGTGGGGTTCGTGTCCAGCGGGAAGGAAATGTTGCTGGAAAGTGGATTTGTGGATTGCGACGCCACGGACGATGAGGATGCCAGCCACACGGACTCCACGGACACGGCCTCCATCACTAGTGCCGACACCACTACCACCACCACCACTACGAACACCAAAGTGAGTAATACAGATGCGAGACACTTGGAAATTAAAGATAATAAAGATTGTAGAGATAGCGACACCACCACCACCACCACTACCACCACCACCACCACCACCATTATCACTGTTGAAACCAAGGGAAGAGCTGTTGTCAATTCAGTTATCGAAAAAAGTCTTGAAATTTTAACTCAAACTGAAGAAAATGGTGATGATAGTGAGGCTGGAAATGGTGGTGGTGGTGGTGGTGACGGTGATGGTGATGGTGATGGTGGTGAAGGAAGTGAGGAGGAGGAAGAGGGCATAGAAATAATGAAAAATAATGCTGATGATTCCAAAGTGACAGACACAGTACTTGATTCAACAGAAAACGCGTTACAGGTTGGACAGAGGGACGCCGGAACGGAACACGACGCTGACGAAGGGAACGCGGACACGGAACACGCAGCGGAACAGGGGAACGCTGGAACGGAACACGACACGGACACGGGACACGCAGCTGAACAGGGGAACACCGAAATGGAACACGCCAAGCAGGTAAATGATAAAGAGGAGACAGAAACAGGTGTGGATTCTGAACAGAGGAACGCCGGAACGGAACACGAGGAAGGAGAGAAGGAAAGAGTAATTGAAGACGAGAAGAATGATGAGGAACAAGTAGAAAAAGAAAACAGAGAAGAGGAGGAACAGACAGTAGTTGATGACACGGAAACAATGAATAAAGGAGAAATTAACGCAAATGAAGAGGAGGATAAAGAGAATAGGGAAGATGAGGATGACGAAAACGCAGACAACAAAGAAGAGAGCACGGAAGATGAAAATAAAGAGGAGGATCAAGAAAATAAAGATGACAACGAGGAAGCACAAGAGGAAGGAGAAACAAACACAAACAAACAAGAAGTGGCTACAGATGTAAACGAAGGAACAAAAGTAGGTGAAGAGGAGGAAGAGGAAGAGGAAGAGGACGGGAGTGACGGGACAGAGGATTCCTGGGACAGAGTGACGGTGATCAGAGCGCTCTCCGTCAGCTGTCCAACCACCCCTGAGCTGCAGACCTCTGACGCCACTCCTCCTGACGCTGACGAGGACGCCCCCTCACCTCCTGACGCAGACGAGGACGCCCCCTCACCTCCTGACGCAGACGAGAACGCCCCCTTACCTCCTGACGCAGACGAGGACGCCCCCTTGCCTCCTGACGCAGACGAGGACGCCCCCTTACCTCCTGACGCAGACGAGGACACCCCCTTACCTCCTGACGCAGACGAGAACGCCCCCTTACCTCCTGACGCAGACGAGGACGCCCCCTCACCTCCTGACGCAGACGAGAACGCCCCCTTACCTCCTGACGCAGACGAGGACACTCCCTCACCTCCTGACGCAGACGAGAACGCCCCCTTACCTCCTGACGCAGACGAGGACACTCCCTTACCTCCTGACACAGATGAGAACGCACCCTTACCTCCTGACGCAGACGAGGACACTCCCTTACCTCCTGACGCAGACGAGAACGCCCCCTTACCTCCTGATGCAGACGAGGACGCCCCCTTATCTCATGACGCAGACGAGGATCTCCCCTTATCTCCTGACGCAGACGAGAACGCACCCTTATCTCCTGACGCAGACGAGGACACCCCCTTACCTCCTGACGCAAAAGAGGACACTCCCTCACCTCCTGACGCAGATGAAGACACCCCCTCACCTCCTGACGCAGACGAGAACGCTCCCTTAACTTCTGACGCAGACGAGAACGCTCCCTTATCTCCTGACGCAGACGATAACGCTCCCTTACCTCCTGACGCAGACGAGGACGCCCCCTCACCTTCTGACGCAGACGAGAATGCTCCCTTACCTCCTGACGCAGACGAGGACACTCCCTCACCTCCTGACGCAGATGAGGACACCCCCTCACCTCCCGACGCAGACGAGAACGCCCCCTTACCTTCTGACGCAGAAGGGGACACTCCCTTACCTCCTGACGCAGACAAGGACACCCAAACAACATCTCCTGACGAAGACACACACATATCCACACCACCCACACACAACACAGACGTCCCTGCTGACTATATACCTGCAGAAGAAGACCTCCAAGACCCCCAGGACCCCCAAGAGCCCCTCGATCCTCAGGACCTTCTGCAGGAGGATATATACAGAGTCACAGCCATTCTACCTCAATGTAGCCTTCAGGAGGACACCAGCTCTGGCCTCTCCACTATCGACGAAGATGAGGAGTTTACAGATCCTATGGTTGCCCCACAGCGGCCTTCGTCAGTAGAAAACGAGATGGAAGATGAAGAAAACGGAGAAATGAAGGAGGAAGAAGTTGTATTAAATGTACAGGAGGAGGAGGATAAAGAGAAGGAAGATGAGAAGAATGAAGAGAAGGAGGAGGAGGAAAAGGAAGAGAAGAGTGAAGAGGAAATAGCTGTAGTAGATAAAGAGGAGGTAGAAGATACTGTTGATGATAAGGAAGAGGAAGAAGAGAAAGAGAAAGAAGATGAAAAGGAAGAGAATGAAGAAGGAAAAGAAATGGAGGAAGCCACATTAGAAAAGGAAGAGGAGGATGAGATAAAAGAGGACAAAGAAAAGGAAGAAGACGAAAAGGAGAAGGAAGAAGAGACCATAAAAGAAGAAAGGGAGGAAGAAGAGGAAACGATAATGGAAAACAAAGATGGAGAGGACACGGAGATTACGAATAAAGATGGGAAAGAAGAAAATGGTGAAGAGGCGAAAGAAGACACAGAAGATGATACAGGAAATGTGATAAAAGAAGATAACAAAGAAACAGAAAATGATGACGAAGAAAATAAAGAGGAAACGGAGGATGGTGATGAGAATGAGGAAGAGGAAGAAAACGATGATAATTCTGAGTGTAAGAAAAATGAGAAAGAAGAGGAGGAGATAAAAGAGGAAAGAGAGGAAAATAGTCTCATTGGAATGGAGGAAAAGGGAGAGGAGGAAGATAAGACGAGGGAAGAGGAGGAAGAGATAAAGGAGGACGAGGAGGATAGCGAAAAAGAAGAAGGAAATGAAGAGGACAACGAAGAGAAAGAGGCAATGAATGAAGATGATGGAACAATGAAGAAGAAAGAAGTGGAGGAGAAAAGAGAAGAGGAGGTGGAGGAGGAAGAAGTAGAGATGGAGAACAGCGTAGTGTTAGAAGCATCCACGCTAGAGGAGGAGGTGGAGGAGAGTGGCGCCGCCGGTGGTGGAGACAGTCTGTTGGAGGAGGTGATTGAGGAAGAAGAGGAGGGGGAGGAGAAGAGAGGTGAAGACACGGTAGCGGAGGACACCATTGCGGAGGACATCGGGGAGGGCGTGTCACTGGTGGAGGACAGCGTGACGGAGGAGGTGGAGGCGGGGGAGGCCGGAGGCCTGGACATGGAGGCGGACATCAACTCTCTGCTGGAGGCGCTGGAGGAGTCCATCGTGGAGGTGGTGGAGGAGAACATCGCGAAGGAGGGGGAGGAGGGAGAGGAGAGGGAGGAGGAGGAGAATGCCGGGGTGGAGGGGGAGTGTGTGGCGGCGCGCAGGCTGGTGCAGGCCGCGGCGCCGCCCCAGGAGGTGCAGGACGCGGCAGGCCAGGCAGAACAGGTTCCCCGCGCGGCGCAGGTCGTGCGTGGGACGGGAGAGCAACAGTGCGTGGTGGGGAGGCGCGCGGCGCCCAGGACCTTCAACTCCACCCTCATGCGGGACGAGGGGGTGCCAGTGCCTGCCCTCGCCCTGCCTTCCGACGCGCGCTCCCCTCCCAGTGAGGGCACGCCGGGACACGGCGAGGATGAGCACCCATTGGACACGTTCCGCGCAGCACTACCGGACACCGCGGCGGCCTGTCCCCCCGCCAGCGGGATCGAGGGCGGGGCTCGGCAGCGGGACGCCTCCTCCTCCAGCGAGTCTGCTCGCGGCGGGGACGAGGCGGAGGGCGCGGCGGCGGGCCATGCCTCCTCCTCAGATTCCGGCGTGGTGGAGATGGCCAGCAGGGCGCCTCGCTCCCCCTCTGAGGCCTCCGCGGAGAGCGTTGGTGGAGTGGGGCGCGGCGGCCCCACGTTCCTTCCCCGAGAAACGTCCACGGTTGTCAGCAGCCGTAACGGCAGCGCCGCGCCCCGCCAGGCCAATAGGCGTGGCAGGGAGCGCGGCCCCGCGGGGCGGAGGCCGGGGGAACCCAGCGAGGCAGTGGCGGGGCGGCCCAGAGCGAGGCCACCAGATTCCCAGCACGACGTGACGCAGCAGGAGGCCAGGCAGCAGGGGCGGCGGAGGGGCCCCGCGGGGCGCAACGGCCCGGATGCATCACGCCGTCCGAGCAGCGAAACCTGCCGGAGGCGGAGGCCGGGCCTGGAGAACGCCCTGCCGCGGAGACGCGACCTTGAGGACTCCCCGAGAGACGCCAACAGCCCCCCAGCCTCCCCCGGGGAGCCGACCCCCGCCCGCCCCAGCGACTACGAGGCCTCGGACTCCGGCGAGGCGAGCCACTCTGAGCGGCTGCTGCGGGCCATGGAGACGCGACGGGCGCGGCGCCGCAGGCCGCGCTCCTCGAACATCGACGCCGAGGACAGCCTCGGGGGTTTCCGCCCCCCGACACTCAGCGCCCTAGACATGTTTTTAGCCACGCTGCCAAGGTACCGCGGAGGGCGCAGCGATGCTCCCGTGGAGCCCGTGGCGTCACCGCCCCCTACAGACGACAACGTGACGGTGCAAGTGCGCGCCGGGCCTCGCCAGCACGATGTGCGCGTCACGTCGCGGCGACAGGTGCGCCTAGTGGTGGACGTGGGCCCCGGCCAGCCCCCGCCCTCCTCTGACTCCGGCTGCGTACCTGACGCCGGCCACACCCAACGTGAGTCCCGCAGCGGCCTGCCCTGCACCACACATGCCCCTGCTCCCACCCCACCCTACACACCTCACACACTCACTCCTTGCAGGTGCGACGCGACGGACAGGCGGCGCGGCGGGCGGGTCCCCCATGCGGCGGCGGGGACGACGGCCAGGGCGAGGCGAGGCCACAGCTGACGTGGACCAGTTGCTGACTGACGTGCGGGACTACCTCAACACCAAGCTGTCCAGCAGGTGAGGCCCCGCTCTCATCCCCCAGCAGGCGTGTGTCACCATGCAGGGCGCCGCCACGGTCCTCACCATGCTTTGTCTCATGCCCACAGGACTACTGGTGACGGCGGCGGCGGCGGCGATGGCGGCGGTGGCGGCGATGGCGGCGGCAGCGGCGCGGCTCCCATCGTGGTGGAGGGAAGCAACATTGAGAAGTGCTTCACGGAGCCACCGGCAGGCGGCGGCAGGGCCAGGCTGTACCCCAAAGGTGAGCCTCACACACAAACACACATACACACCGGTGACAGGTACACGCGGGAAGGAGTCGTGGGTCGTGACAGGGGTGGCGGCAACGCTGTCTGGTGGCGGTCACTTTCCCTGCTGTCGGAACTAACACTGCCACTCTTGCCGCAGGTTGCCTGCGGCCCGAGGACCGCAGCGGGCGCGGCTTAGGGGATCCCAGCCTAAAGGAGCAGCAGCGCATCAAGAACTCCATCAGCGCCATCAACGCGCTGCTCAAGCAGTTCTCCTGAGCCACGCCTGCCTGAGGGGAGCACCTCCTGAGGTCGGCCTCGGGCGCCACCTCGTCCTCGTAGCTTCCTTCTCTCGAGGTCATCCCTCCTTCCCTCCCCCAACAGCTGTGTTCATCATCCAAAGGACCAAACAAACCACTGCTGCTTCGAACATACGACTAGACCACACCATTGAGTGACCTTCCCGCTTCAGTCCAAGTTACAGGCGTGTAGCATAGAGACCTGACCCTTGTGACAGCTTCCTCGGTGCCTTGGGAACACAAACACAACATTCCGAGCCACTTCGAGCCGTCCAGTAAAGCTCCGACACCTGTGATAACATGAAGCACTTAGTTATATCTATATTTGTATACCTCCTTCTCGTGTAAATATGTACCCCAGTTAATACCGTTATATAAAGTGCCATATTATTATCTGTGTAAATAAATATATTGACTACACGCATTTTCCTCTGAAATCATAGAAAATGGAGGGTTTTATGCATGACTTGGGTAGTCTGGAGACGCAGTGTGTGTTTGCAATCAATACTTGAGGAGTGAACGACGGGAATACTTGTAGTGCTTCCCTCGCTCACCAATCAGGGGAGAGCTTGAGGTGAGAGCCTTGTTGTGACTGGCTAAGGCGACACACACTTCACGAGCACATTTCCGCAGTGACGCAGCTAATTTGCTTATTATTACTGTTACTTTTTTTTTTTTTTTTTAATTTTATGGTTTGGCTGTGCTTCTTATTGATTTTGGGGGGAGCGGTAACTGGGCGCCTGATTTTTACTATTTCTTTACTACTTATCAGACTCATACGTAAACAGGACTACTACTACTACTACTACTACGACTACTACTACGACTACTACTACGACTACTACTACTACTACTACTACGACTACTACTACTTTTACTACTACGACTACTACTACTACTACTACTATTACTACTAAAAATAATGGTAGTAATAATGATAATAATAAGAAGAATATGCGAGCTCTTATCTAAATTGAGATGTTTTTACGTTAATGATATTCCTTCCAACACTTGTTTGTATATATTCCTCCCAGCACCTGCATATACTAGAACATTAAATTTAACTGTCACCAAGGGTACACCAAAATCACCACATGAAATCAGGTTCACTTGTTCATAATCTCCAAAAAATACTAACCTAACTAGTTATAAAATTCAAAACCATTAATCATTCTCACTCCATGAAACACCAGTGACACACGCGTACGTACACACACACACGCGCGCGCCTTATCTCTTCACGCAACCACAACGAGAAACAATGGTGATGGGTTATTGTGTGTTCAAATGCTATGACCATCACTTACCATTGCGTCACCACGGATACAATGCAGTCAACCAACCACCTGAGTATCATTTCTGAAACACTTCGCTGCTTCTCCACTGTTTTCAAAAGGCTCTACTTAAAGTTACAGGGGTTTTGAAGGGTTCTTTTTTTTTATCATTGTGGTGACAGATTAACAAGACCTACGTTATTAGCTGAGTAAACACTGAAAACTCGGCTAATCATCTCTGTGGTCTTTGAAAATAGTTGTGGTGAGAGAACAAAGCATTTCAGAACGCGGGCTTTACAGGAACGGCTTCCTGTAGCTTCCTTTTTTCCACATTCTTACTTACATCACCTTAATTCCTCGCATGGTCTCAAGAAAGAATAATGAAAATAAAATGAGTGAACGAAAGTTGGATGTAGCAGTTCTCAGTGTCTTATCTCACTTTTACAGACTAGTGGAAGTTGTTAGGCTTTTCAGAGGTATAGTAATAGAAGTAGTAGTAGTAGTAGTAGTAGTAGTAGTAGTCATACAAACCAGCTCAAAATATTTAAACCAGGCCAAGCACCAGGTGACGAGAGAGGCAGAAACAGATATATACCAGTAGTAGTAGTAGTAGTAGTAGCAGTATGGGGACCTAACCAGGAGGAGGAGAGGAGGAGAGGGGGCGGGGCCAGGAGGGAGAGAGCGAGCGGCAGTGTTTACGTGAATCAGCTGACAGGGTGGGGCGGGGCAGCACACCTGGACCACTCCTCTCTCTCCCTTCATGAACGTCGCTGCAGTATGAGCGTGCGGCGGGCTGGGACCACGGCACGCACCCCACACCCACACCCCGCAGCGCCCACAGGACACACAGGAGCCACAGGACGTCCCTCAGCACCATGGCAGCCACGTACGCAGCGCAATACTTCCTGGTGGTAGTTTTCCTGGTGACAGGTGTTCTGCTGATGGTCTCACCTGTGGCCTTGGGCTCTCCAGGTGAGAAAGTAATGATTGGAGGGGCAATTAACGCCAGCAAGTGTACATTCAACACTCAAGATGTGACTCTGCAGTATACCAGTGTTCAGAATGTTACTCTCTCCAAGTCTGGAGTGTTGCTGGAGAATGTAACACTGTTTTTCACCCTAGAAGGGGATAATATACTGAAGGAGGTGCCTAACATTACATTAACCCCTGGGAGTGATAATCAGAGCTTTGCTGTCACGCTGGAGCCCTCAGGAGTTGGCCACACGACCCTGGTGGTGAATGCTACCCCGCCAAATATGACTGATGTGTCCAGTGCGTTTTTGCGTGTGTTCGTGTCTCACTCCAAGGAGCTGGACTACTTCAGTGATGTGGTGGGCTGGGTCTACTTTGTGGCCTGGTCTGTGTCGTTCTACCCGCAGACATACAGCAACTGGAGACGGAGAAGTGTCATTGGCTTCCACTTTGACTTCCTCTCACTTAATGTTGTGGGATTCTTCATGTACAGCGTGTTCAACATCTGCCTGTACTGGAGCCCCATCATACAGAGCCAGTACTTTCACCGGCACCCTTATGGCGTCAACCCGGTGCAGCTCAACGACGTCATCTTCTCCATTCACGCCTTTGCCGCCTGCATGATTCAAGTCTTCCAGTGCTGCATGTACGAGAGAGGTGACCAGCACGTGTCCAAGACTGCCAAGGTGATTCTGGGGGCCATTGCCTTGGTGACAGGGGTGATGGTGGTGCTGGGGGCAGCAGTGGTGGTGCAGTGGCTGGATTTCCTCTACTATGTCTCCTACGTGAAGCTCTTCATCACCCTCATCAAGTATATTCCGCAGGTATGTGAGTGTGTGTGTGTGTGTGTGTGTGTGTGTGTGTGTGTGTGTGTGTGTGTGTGTGTGTGTGTGCTTGTATGTGTGTGTTTATTCTGCAGGTGTGTATGACTTTATTCTTGCATTTTCCTGTTTATTATCTAATAGTATTTTGTAAAGGATTGAGTTTTCTTTGTATTTTTTTTATTGATTTATGCTTGTATATATCTTTTCATTACCAAGTTGTGTTTTTACAGGACTGAGATAGGATATAATGTTGTGATCTGTTATCAACTTATTTTTGTATTTACCTTTTCATTACCTAATCACGTTTTTTTTTATAGGATTGAGTTTATCAGTAATTGAGTAATGTCATGTTTCTTTTTATAAACTTATTTTTCTGTTTACCTATTCATTACCTAATCATAGTTTTACAGGATTGACTTTACTCTCTCTCTCTCTCTCTCTCTCTCTCTCTCTCTCTCTCTCTCTCTCTCTCTCTCTCTCTCTCTCTCTCTCTCTCTCTCTCTCTCTCTCTCTCTCTCTCCTTATCTGTAATCATTCTAATCTTTCTCCAACCACATACTGTCATGCTTACTTACTGGGTTATCTTCCTTTTCTTGCGTACTTTGTAATCTGCATTCCCTTCAGTACACATTTACCCAGATAGACTGAAGAGTACATTAGTGAGGCTGCAAAAGATCAGGCTTGCTTTCTCCTCTGTACATATTCACCTAGATAGACTGGGAGTGTACTAATGAGACTTTAAAGATGAGACACAAGGCATCTCTGACCAGTCTGTCCTAATGCTATTTTTATTCTTGCTTTTTCTTTTATTCTTTCTTTTCCTTCTCTTCTCTTTCTTTAAGTTTAGTTTAACTCTCTCACTCCCCTGTTCTTTCTTCATAATATTCTCATTTCTGTATTTCTCTAATCCTTCTTTTCTCTTCTTTTCTTTTTTTTCATTTTTCTTCCTCTTCCCTTTCTTTCATGTTCTCTTATTCCTCTCTAACTTCCTCTTCTTTCTCTTTCAATCTCATTTTATTAACATTCCACCTCCTCCGCTTCTACTTCATCCCATTTCTATTATTTCCCTTCTCTAACTCCCTTGTCCCTCCCATTCTACCCCTCATTTTCCTTCCCTTTCTCCTTTCTTTCTTCACATCTCTCACATTTCCTTCCTCTAACTTAATCTTCTCCTTGTAAATCCCTCAGTTTCCTCCCTTCCTCCTTCCCTCTCACCCTTCATTCATATCCACCACAGGCATACATTTACTACAATATTACTACAGTCTTACCCTTCATTCATCTCTCACCACAGGCTTACTACAGTCTCTCTCACTCTCCATTCATCTCTCCACCACAGGCTTACTACAACTACCAACGAAAGAGCACATCAGGCTGGAGCATTGGCAACATCCTCCTGGACTTCACTGGTGGCACTCTGTCCATCGCTCAAATGTTCATCCTTGCATACAACTACCACGACTGGAGCTCCATCTTCGGCGACCCCACCAAATTCGGTCTGGGTCTCTTTTCGGTAGTTTTTGACATCTTCTTCATGATCCAGCATTACGTTCTGTACCGGGGAAATGGGGATGGCAGTGGCTATCATGGTAACCTCTTGGCCTCCCCTCAGTTGACCCACAGCAGCTCCTTAACCGAGTCCGTTTCCTCAGTGGATTACGGAGCGACAGGGAGCATCCATTGACTCCCGGCTGCTCCCTCTTCCTCCTCCTCCTTGTCCTCTTCCCTGTCCTCGTCATCCTTCAGGACCTCTTTTCTCTCATCCACCTTTTCCTCGTCCTTCAAAAGCTCGCTCCTCCCATCTTCGTCCTCCACTGTCTCCCCTTTGTCATCTGTTCCTTCCTTCGCATCGTCTTTCAAAAGTTACCAGGCATAGTTTGTTTTTTCTTGTCTTTTCCTTGTTTTTTTCATTTTTTTTATTGTTGTTCTTCTTTGTTTTCCTGGCTGTCTTTGTTTTTTACCTCGTCCTTTTCTTTGTTGTCTTATTCCTTGTTTCGTCTCATCTTTCTCATCAGTTTTATTTCTCTCTGAGTTATTCTCCTCTGGTAAACTTTCCTCTCTCTCTCTCTCTCTCTCTCTCTCTCTCTCTCTCTCTCTCTCTCTCTCTCTCTCTCTCTCTCTCTCTCTCTCTCTCTCTCTCTCTCTCTCTCTCTCTCTCTCTCTCTTATCTCATCTGACTTAGCTTCCACCTTGACACTTCCCTCTCTCCTATTTTCCTCACACTGATCCCCCTTGTTCTTTTCTCTTTCTCTCTCTTTTTTTCTATTTCAACTCTCAGCCTCTATCATCACACTTTCCTTTTCATCTGTTTCTCTTTCACTCATCTTCCTTTTCCTCTTCCCCCTCTCTTACTGTTTCCCCATCTCCCCATCTGGGATTCCTAGTTTCAGACAGGGAGAGGGAGTGTAGCTGTTGGTCTTGTCACTCGTCTCCAAGCCAAAGATGTGTCTAGAACTTTGACTCAGATTGCTGTGTGTGTGTTGAGTTACTTGTCTTGACTTGTTTTGCCTCACTGGGAATCTACGGAACCTTGCTGAGGAATATAATGAGACCTGAATTATTATTGTTATTTTTATTTATTATTATTCTTTTTTTTTATTGTTATGTCTAAAAAGTGAAAGTTTGGTGAGGTATGTGAAATGTATGAGATTATTATTTTTTTTTTTTTTTGCGTGTGTGTTTTTTGTTTTTGTTCAAGTTTGGTGAAGACTATAAAGAGACCTGTATTTTTTTTTTTTTTTTCATTGTGTCTCAGAATGTTTGGAAGTCTAGTGAGGTATATATAATAGTACCTGTTCTTTTCTTATTTTCTTTTTGCCATCTAGAAAAGTCTGAAAGTTTGGTGAAGTGTATCATGAAACCTAACTATCTGTTTTTTTTTTTTTTTCAATTGGTTTGTGTATTTTTTCTTTCTTTTTTGCAAGTAATGATGGCTTTGGATTGTTGTGTTGTTTGTTTGCTTGTTATTTGTTGTTGTTGCTATTTGGTGAGAATTAAGATATATAATGGGGGTGAATTTTGAATGTGTGTGTGCGTGTGTGTGCGTGTGTTTACCTTACCGTACCTTACCTAACCTACCAAACCTAAAAAAAAAAGTTAAGGCAAATTATATTAGAGAGGGAGAGAATAAAAAAAACATGAATTATGATATCAAAATGCTAAAATTGCAGGGGACAGACTAACTAATCAAAATGCAAATTGATAACAGTATAATTAAACGTCAAAATAGTATGAAAGTTGAGGTGAGGTGAGAAAGAGAGAGAGAGAAAAAGAGCTGCCATAATAGCAAAATTTTAATACTGCATTCAATCATCTGTATTATCACAAGGATATTACCTGTATGGGCTTTAATTAACTGACAGGTGGAATGTATCTTAACGTAATCACCTTTCTATTTACAGTTTTATTCTGCACTGTTGTAAGTAAGAACAGGAGGTTGTTGTGTTTGGTAGTATTAGGTTTTGTAGTGTTAGGTTTACTTTACAGACACCACTTGGTAGACTAACCCAATTTTATATCAGTGCAGTGAATAGGTAAGATTTAAGCTGTGCAATTTTTTTTTTTTTTCCTTTTTTTAACTGGTGATATAAGTAAAGTTGGGATGTTATTAAGTGTGGGAAGGCATTATATTACCTCAGAAACATGACTCGATACACTGATCCACCATTACATAATCCTAACATTAAGTTGCGAGGTTAGTCAGTAAAATAAGTAAGGCCAGATTGTAAAGTGTTAAGTAACATCATATTTACTTCAGAAACATCAATTGACTACCTAACCTAAGCAAACCTAAACAAATCTTAATCCAACCTAGCCTAACATTACCTATTCTAACCTTACCAAACCAAACCAAACCAAACCTAAGCATACATATATGAGCACAGAGTGAAAGTAAGAAGACCAAGATTAACATGTGTATTTCCAAGCATTCCATCCCACCACTTGAGGCTTCCACTGGTGTTGATTTAGTCGCAATGCACAGCTGAGGATCCAGTGCTCAGTGTGGTCTTCCTTGCTCAGAGACGTGACCAGGGGAGCTGTGACAAGTGACCCCAAGTACCTTGAGTCTGACATAACCGGGGGAGCTGTGACAAGTGACCTCAGCTGCCTTGGGTGTGACTAGCATAGCATTTACTGACTCAGCATTGAACTTACGTGTCAGCAAGTGTGTGGCAGGAATTAAGGTACCTGAGGACCTGGGAACACAGTAATTCTGCCTGTGAATGATGCTGTCACTCACTAATTGGGCTGTGCATCTTGAAATGTGTGGTAAACTAATGTATTTCCTCCAGAACTTTTGTATAAGGTACCTGATTAGTAAAATTAAAATACAGTCTGGTATCTTATTAAATCTTAGAAGCCTGGGATTAGAGTAAATTTGCTGCAGTTTGAAGGCAAGAGGGGCTAATGAGTGAAAGCACAAGTCAGTGGCAGTGGGAGTAAGGCACATCTCCAGCATGTATCAAGGCAAGATAAGAATATTTAGACCAGTTAGTGAGTAAAAGCATCAATTAGTCAGTGGCAGCAGGAATAAGATAAACTTGCAGCATGTTTCAAGGCAAGACAGGAACACATAAATTAGTGAGTGAGTGAGCATCAGTGTTACCATATCCCATCCTCACCTGCCAGAGTCACTGCCACACACTTCATGTCACAGTCTAGTATTATTGTTTCTGCTTTAAAATGTTGTTGTTTATAGTAGAGACATGACTGCTGTTTCATTTATTAGTTGTTTGTTATTATTTCTGTGTGTTTGTGTCACAGAGCACATGTTGCATTCCATAGTTCAGTATTGATTTTTTTTTTCTTTTTGTTTAGGTGTTATACATGATGAGATTCAAAGTATCACCTCACTGTAGTATTATCACCAATATTCCATTATATTCTTAGTACTTACTGTAGTGTTTCTTAATTTAGCATTTGTAGTATTAATTTATTTTATTACTTTTTTTCATGGCATTATTGTTATTCAAGAAGTTTCAGTCTCCACCTCGCATTATCAGAAAGCTTTATTGTATCATTAATTTATTATTTTTATGTAGTTATTGTTTTTATAATGAAAGTTCAATCTTCACCTCACTGTATCAGAAATCTTTATCATATTGTTTATTTACTTATATTTCACTCTCTTTACACTTACCGCACCATAACATTCCTTGCCAAAGTATTATTAAGATTATTTCTGCTTTCTTAGATGTTGTTTATGATGAAACTAACACCTTATTACAACAGGAATCCTTATTATGTTATTTACTTTTATTTCTCTCTTTATACTTGCTACAAAACTCAGCATCCTATTTTTTAGTATTATCATCATTATTTTTGCCATTTTATATTATTATTGCCATTTCTGATGAAACTGTGTCATATCATTGTATTATGAGGAATCCATCATTATATTGTTAGTACAGAGCATAGCACTTCTTGTCTCTCCTCTGTTCAAAGTGCTACTTGTGTTACTTCAAAGTTCACACTCTTTATATATCTTGCTAGTTGTTCTGCTCAGTTTTATCAAGTAACTTAGTGAATAAATACTATAACACAATGAAAGTAAATGAAGAATCCTCACTCATGTACATTTGTAAATATTATGGGGTGAAGTGCCACAGATTGCCGCACTTCACAGGAAATGTTTATAGGAATTAGTTGGAGTTAGTCACAATTCTCATCACACATGGAGCTGTTAACCTAAGCTAACCTGTGCTGATCTTTAACACAGCCTAACCCAATCTAACCTTGCCTAACCTGACCTGACCCTGCCTGTGCTAACATTAACATAACCTTGCCTTAACTAACCTGACTTAACTGATACAAACCCTGCCTAACAAGCTTACCTAATCAGTGCAAACTGAACATGATCTACACAGTGCTAACTTAATATAACCAAAATTAACCAAAAGCAAACCTAACATGACAAATACATAACATTAGTGCAAGCTCAACCTAACCTAACCTAACCAAATGCAACAAACACAGATCCAACCAAACCAACACGTAACCTAATCTCTGCAAACCCAATCTAACCTACCCAATGTTAACTGAACTGAATGTTATCTAACCTATAAAGCCAAATACTCACCTAACCAAACCTAATTGTACCAGCACAAACCAACATTAGCTTAACCTAACCTAATGTATCTTAATGTAGCCTAACCTAACCCAGCAAATATTCACTTAACTAAACCTAATCATACCAGCACTAACCTGACCTAAACAAACACTAACCTAACATAACCTAACCTAACAAACCCAAACTAACTACTTACCCTAATACCCCAATACCCTAATGATACAGCACTAACCTAAGCAAACCAACACTAGCTTAACCTAACCTGACCTAACCTAACCTTGCATCCTAGCAGTACAAGCCAAGCATATCACATCCTGCATATCTTGTAAATCTCTTATAGACCTATGCCTCAAGTTCCCATGTAGATACGACCCTATTGATACCCTTTAGATTGATATAGGCAGGTATACACGCATATGGAAGTAATCACATATATAACAAATTAAGGAGAGTTCTATCTCTTGTTTGTGGTATTTATTTGTGTGTGTGTGTGTGTGTGTGTGTGTGAATGAAAGGTTTGATTTGTTGCCATATTTTTAACTTTCATCTTAAGCGTAGGTGAAGTGTTGATAAAACTGTAGTTCTTTCTTATCTTCTATTTGTCATGACAGTTTAATAAAGGCATGACTTAATGTTTCAAGTGACAATAAGGAAGTGTGCAAGTGTGGAGGTCTATTTAATTTGTCACTGGCTGTTGGAAAGATTTATGCTGTCCTCCTTTTGTCCAGTCCTCATTACAGTGACAATAATAAGGTTTAATCATCTCTTCAGTCTGTCACTGGCTGTCAGAAAGATTTATATAGTTTTCGTTTTGTCCAGTCCTTATGAAATTGACAGTAATAAGGTTTAATGGTCCCTTCAGTTTGTCAGTGGCTCTCAGAAAGGTTTACATTGTTCTTATTTTGTTTAACCCTCATCTAACTGACAATAACAAGGTGCCATGGTTCCTTCAATGTGTCACTGGCTTTCAGATTCATATTGTTTTCATCTTGTCCAGTCGTCACAAAATTTACAATAATGAGGTGTCATGGTCCCATCAATCTGTCACCAGCTGTCAGAAAGATTATATTGTTCCCATTTTGTCCATTCCTCATTGAAGTAACTTAGCAAAACTGTGATGCTTCCTTCAATTTCTCTGTTATGGACAAAGATTTATATAGTTCTCATGCAAGCTTTTGTGGTTCTGTCAATCTGTCACCGGCTGTTATAGGGAAAGACATCACTCACGTAGCCCAGCCTTTCCCACTGAAGCTTGTAATGTGCCGATATATTTGTACATTCGATAATCACAATGCCGAGTCTTTTCCATTGAGGTATCTGTACGTACTCAACACAGTAAACCCTTGACATAGTGAATAGTGATTTAATGAGCACTTTAACCCTATCAAGCAACCCTGGTATTTAGCAACTAACAGTTTTGATGATTATGAGGCAAAAATAAGCATTAAGGGCCTCACAAATTACTGCATATATAACAAACTCATTTTCTCAACCTGGAATAGATTTTATTATTTGTTTGAATAAATATCACAGCCTCCTTTATAACAACCAGGGTAAACCAACTCATGAACAACTATTCAATATAATAACCAGTTTTCTCAACCCAGAAGAAACTTAACTAGAATTGAACTTTAACAACACTGCATAAAATGAGCTAATCTTATGACTCCCCTTACCCTTATAACAACCTGGGTTAGATGAATAACCTGACTGTAACAACCATTGAATAAACTTCTGGACTGACCAACCTTTCTTCTATCTTCAAAATGTCAAAGGTTTACTGTACTTATTTCATACTTTTGAGATGCATAATACTACCTAGCTAGTTGCATTAAGGGTTTATATCATATAGAGGTGTGTATATACCAGATTGTATTGACCAGAGTGAATGGAACATAAAATTATGGATTGTGTTTATAAGCTTCTCTCTATCTTCTTTCGTCTGCTTTTCGAACAGGCCCCAGTAGAAGTTGTCAGGGTTTCCAAGGGTGTTTTCATGATTCCAGTGATGCTCTAACAAGAGCTCCCTATCATGTCTTGTTTTAACAGGCTGTAGTGGATATTGTTAGAGTTTTCTAGTGACTTCATGATTCTGGTGACAGTTTCATAGCCTTTTGGTGGATGTTGTTGGGTGTTTTCATGATTCTGGTAATAACTTGACTGGCTCCAGTGGAAGTTGCTGGGGTTTTCAAGGGCATTTTCATGGTTGTGATAGTTCAACAGGCTCTAGTGGAAGTTGTTAGGGTTTTCAAGGACGTTTCCGTGATTGCAGTGATAGTTCAACAAGCTCTAGTGGAAGTTGTTAGGGTTTTCAAGGACATTTCCATGATTGCAGTGATAGTTTAACAAGGATTCTGCATAACTGGAAAGAAAACACCCATGAGAAGCTGACAAACTATCTGTGTGGCCTTTGAAAACAGTCCAAAGAGAGAGCAAAGTGTTTCAAAATGTAGACCAGTGTTATTACTCATTATACATTTTCTACTTTAATTTGAGAAGAAGAAAAGTTGAAGCAAAAGGGGAGCATGTGTATAAAAACAATATACATGCGAATTTGTATTTGTTGTCATAGATAGGAAAGAATCGCATAGCAGGAATTTACATGTGATAATGATGATTGTGTGTTGGGTGATGTAGGTGATTAGCTCAGTGATATAGTGTGTGGGAGGGAGGCTGAAGCTGTGTACTTATGCCTTAGTTTGTATTAGGAGTGGTGTTGTCTAGTGGTCAGAAGTCAAGTAACATTCTGTCATTGTGCTTTGTGCTTCCCTCAAGTCTGTGTACTTAAGTGTCTCAGCATTGTCTTGGCCACATTAACTTTTACACTACGATATGCAACAATTAACACCAAAAGCAATGTAAGAGATTTTTATAAGTATCTACAAGAACGAGAGGGATTAGAAGAGTACATTCTGTGGTTTCTAGCCAATATAATGTTAGAGGTGGCTTTAGAACAAGGATGTGCCAGAGTGGTTAATTATTAAAGAAAACAGTGAAAGGGTCAAACAGGCAACAGTGGAAGTTACTGGTGTTTTCAAGTTGGATGTTTTTATGATTCTACACTTTCATGTTGGAAGTTAATTTCAGGGGTCTTTTCATTTGAGTGATAGTTTAATGAGGATTATACACTTTGACTAAGCTTAGGTGTATGTTATTCGGGGTTTTCATGGGCATTTTCATGATTCTAGTGATTACTTAACCCTTTGAGTACCATGACATTACCTCACTTTCACTCAACCATTACAAAGGTATATTAAAGTGATTTTGTTGTAATGAGGGTATTAAAAATTACCTCTTGCTACTCATCAGCAAATATTATATCTCCATTTATTTCTTTCATAATAAATAATAGGTAATTTTGTGAAGCTTAGAAAGTGTGTAGTGCTGAAAGGGTTAAGAGTAATTCTGTACCATCTACTGGAAAAGCACCCATGAAAACTTGACTTATAATCTCTGTGGCCTTTGAAATTAACCAGTATGAACAAAAAACAAAACATTTAAGATTACAGACCTCAATTTGAAGTTCCGCATTTAGCTAGCACTCTGACAAAACCTGACCACTGATTCTCAGCACAACATACTTGAGATTAGTATGTCCTGCACAGAGGAAGGGAGTGTGTTTGTTGCTTGACTGGTGACTGACCCTCTGGATTTGAGTAATAGTGAGAGAAGTGTACCTATGAATCCTGTACATTATATTGCCAGAATATATATGAATATCTTTACTAGGACAATGATAATGCAGTGTTCTCCTTTCTTATCCTGTGGCTGGAGATAAGTCTTGGTTAGAACAGTGATCATCTCTGTTCATTTATCTATATATCGTCTTTATATATCATTACTTTCATAAATAAATTGCCTAAGTAACTTTTTCTACCTTTGAGGAAGTTGATAAAAAAAAAGACCTGCTACTTTTTTCTGTATTCGTGAAAGGACCATAAAAGGTGAGTTTCAGACCACCATCCAGGGCTTGACAGGAAATTATACACTACCAGTAGGTGCGAGTCGTGATGAGAAACTATACGTACAAGAAAATCCCCCAAAATTACTCGGGCAGTTTGTTTATGAGGGTGACACAGTGTGCTGTTCTATCCAATCACTTTCTTTCAGGGTTGTGTCCTTCCAAGTTTCAGGTTGTAAATATAAAGTATAACAGCCTTCATGTTGCATACTTGAATAAGAAACATCCTTGCATTGTATGTACAGCTGCATGTAAATAATTATTGAAAGAAAGTAACCACTGTGAGGGAAAGAAAATTAGTATTACTGAGAAAATTCATACTTTATTTCATGTCTTCTAGTGGCAAGGAATGACAATGCAAGTGGAAAAAGTGACAAAGTTACAATAATAGATAAAAAGAATAAGAGAAAACTTATATTTATAGGGGCAAACATGGGATCTGACGTGGGAGGCTGCCTGGGAGGAAAGAGGGGAGGGAGGAAGAAAGGAGGAGGAGGACGAAAAAAAGAAGAGATGGAGAAGAAAAGAATGAGAAGAAAAAAAGATAGAAGAGGATGAGGAGGACAAGAATAAGGAGGAAACAGTCATAACCAAACAGCACAACCAGAATGTTTATAGTAAAGAAAACCATCAACATAATCAGAGAAACAGGCACAAGGGCAACACAACAGAGTCAACACAGTCCACAGTTAAACCACCACCTTGAAACCCTCCAAAACATCCACTCACAATCCTAACCCTAAATAAAGGCACCTGTTATTATGGTGCCCTACAACCAGACCCCGACAGACCCACACACACTCCCCTGGGCTGCCTCGGTGAGCTTAGATAGGCTTAATCTTGAAATGTAAGCCGATAAGGGAGAAGACGAGACACTTGAGGTCCTGCACAAGGTAGTAGAAGCACCTCAAGCCGTCCGGATCCCTGAAGGTGTAGGAGAGAATGGGAAAGTGTGATGGAAGTGATGGGAGGGTATGAGAGGATATGGTAGATGGTGATGGGAGGATTGTGATGAGAGAATGATGAGTGAATGTGATAGGAGACAGTGATGGAAAAAAGTGACAAATGGTGATAGGAGAGAATGATGAGTAAATAGAACATGGTGAATCTGCATATCATATAAACAAAAACCTAGTAAAAAACAAGAAATTATAACATGATAAAAATAAGAAAAAAATGCAAAAATGAATCAGGATAGGAAAGAAAAGAGAAGGGAAAGGAATAATAATAAGAAAGACAAGGTAAAAGAAGGAAAGGAAGAAAAAAGGAAAAGGAATAACAATTGAAAGGAATAGAAAAAAAAAGAACAAGGTAAAAGAGAGAAGGAACTGCAATAAGAAAAGATAAGGTAAAATAAAGAGGAAAAGAAAAAAAGGAATAACAATAAAAGAAGACAAGGTAAAAGAAGAAAAGGAAAAGGAAGATGATGAAAGGAAAACAGAAGAGGAAAAAAAACAAGAAAAAGCAAGATAAAAGAAGAGAAAAAGAAGAAAAGGAATAACAAAAGAAAGAGACAAAAGAATAAAAATGAAAGGGAAGACGAACCACCACCACCACCACCACCACCACCACCAACCCACCTGGAGCTATTGACGTCAACAAGGGAGCCAATCTTGGAGGTGGTGAAGGAGATGTGTTCGTCACCAATCACAATCTCCAGCTCCTGCCGCCCCACCCGGTCAGGCTGCGGCCATGAAGAGTCGTCCTCCTGCATGATCTCCGAGTCGTCAATGATTCTCTTCAGCTCCTCCATGACGCAGCGATGGCAGTAAGCCTGGCCGGGGGTGGGGGAAAGAGTCAGTTTATGGTTTTTCTTTATATTTAACTGTGGCTTACTGGCTTTTAGGAGGAAGAGAGGGAGAGTTACATCTTTTTCTTTTTTATTTATTTATTTTTTCTATTTAGAGAGGGTGAGTTTATATTTCTTTATATTTAATTGTGGCTTACTGGCTTTTGGGAGAAGAGAGGGAGAGTTATGTCTCTATTTCTCTTTTATTTAGTTGTGGCTTACTGGCAGAGAGAGCAAGTTTTTTTTTTATTTCCTTTTATAATTATTTTTTTTATTTAGCAAGGGAGAGTTTATGGGTCTTTCTTTATATCTAATTGCGGCTTACTATCTTTTTGGGGGAAGAGAGGGAGAGTTATCTATTTCCTTTTTTATTTAGGTTTTGCTTACTAGCACAGAGGGTGTGTTATGGGTCTTTTATTTTTTTATTTAATTTAGTGGCTTATGAATAATTAATTGGCTGTAAGGTGTCACAATAATGGCAGGACAGGAGAGGGTAAGTTTTATGTTACTTCTTGTACAGTACTACTGTGGCTTAAGAATAATTGGGGAAATAGGTAGTAAGTTATATATTTTCATCATTATTATTATTATTATTATTATTTTTATTTATTTTTTTTAATTGTGTCTTAGCAATGACCAAAGATATAAGTGATAAATTATGTTACTTTACTTCTACACAGCTTCTCTCTTCCACTTGAAGCACTGACAAAACCAGAAGAGAGGAGCACTAACACAACCAGTGGAGAGGAGCATCTCACCTCCTTGCGGATCATGACGTCATTCTTGTAGTTGGAGTTGTTGGCATAGCGGAGTTTACCTGTGGATCATTTGGATCATTAGTACAGCTTCAAAGACTTCACCTCATCTAACTACTAGTTGGAATTACTATTATGACACACATTAACCCTTTGACTGTCATTTGGTACACCTTTCTCTAATGACCAATCACTCTGAGACATCTTTACTTGTTCTTCAGCCACATACAATCTTCGAACTGGGAAGAAATTGCAAAATATACTCTTTTTTCATTGCTAACTTTCTTGCAGATGTTAATAAAGACTTCACGCATTGCTTCTGCTGCTGCCAATTGCTTTGTGTCACAGTGAAAGGGTTAAAAACTTCATTAGAAATATGACAATCTAACTTATTCTTTTCCTTAAATTATTTCAACTAAGGACTGCTATCACTAACATCCTCTACAAATTTAAAATAACTTTTTTTTCTAGTGGATATCAATATTTCATTTATTTATTTACTTATTTATTAAACCATGATTTTTATTGCTAGCAGCAATTAGCAACCTAATATGCACCTAATAATAAGGAAGCCACACCCCTGACCTGACCTGACCCAACCTGACCTGACCCAACCTGACCTGACCCAACCTGACACTCACACCTAAAAGAAATAGAAACCACAAAAACAAACAACACAAACACCCTCCATATGCCTAAAACAACACCAGTATTTTTATTTACCTAACATAAACATAACCTAACCTAACGAACATCCAGGCACTTCCTTTACAAACACATCAAAACACAAAAATAACCCAAAAAACAGTATTATATAGGCCTAAAACAACACCCCATATGCCTAAAACATCAC
>NC_087193.1:6722183-6742183 GCF_035594125.1 Scylla paramamosain | reverse complement strand
ATATATATATATATATATATATATATATATATACATAAAAATTCTGCTGTATTTGGAAAGTGGCAGTTTTGCATATTTGGAATAATTACATATGTACGATAATTTTACCAGAAGTACAATAATTTCAACCTGTGTAGTACGGTAATATGGCCAAAACAATCTGGCAACGCTGCTCTGGTATGACGTAACCACAACATCGTCTGCCGGGCGGCGTGGGGAGACATAAGCATGACCCTCTTATCCCGTGCCTCCTGCAGCCTCCTCAAGGCCAAGCCAGCATGCAGGGCGCCCTTCAAGGTAGTGTGACGCTTTATGAGGGGTCCTGGGGTGTTTGTTAACGTGTGAGGGGAGGGTTAAGGGATAGCAATGGGTGGTTACTTGGAGATGTGTGTGGTGCTGGAGGCTTCAGTGTTTTGTAATGTGTGTGTGTTTGTGTGTTTTTTGTTGTTTTTGATCTCCAATTGTGTTTTTTTTTTTTTTTTATGTTTTATTAGGGAGTTATGGATCCTGTCTTATTTTTGTATTACTACTACTAGTACTACTACTGCTACTGCTACTGGTATTAGCATACATGCAGAATAGATAAGTGCAGGATTTATTTATATTAGTGTAACAAACCACATATTTTAAGAGATATGGTAATAATATAACTTTATGATCAAATATGCCAGTAAAAGCTGTTCATATAAAAAAAAGGTCCACATCTTGGAAAAAGAAATCACTCCTTGAATGTTTAAAGAGAGGAAGATATTATGAGGAAACAGATGTCTGAGGAGAGAGAGAGAGAGAGAGAGAGAGAGAGAGAGAGAGAGAGAGAGAGAGAGAGAGAGAACACTAGATCTTAAAGAAAAAAATAAAATCTTAAAAGAAATATCTATACCTTAAAAAATAAAGGACTCCATATCTCGAAAAAAAAAAGAAAATACATATATTGCTTCATAAGAGATGTGTCTAAAAAGAAAATAAATAAAATAAATAGATAAGCTACTAAGGAATAAGGATGTACCTCTTGTGTACAGTGGGCCCGGCCAGCGGCGTGGTATTGCACTGCAGCAGGACCTTTGCCCCTGGAGAGAATTAGGAACATTGGCATCTCAGCACACATCGACTCAGGCAAGACGACCTTGACGGAGCGCATCCTGTATTACACCGGCAGGATAGAGGAGATGCACGAGGTAACAAGTGTGTGTGTGTGTGTGTGTGTGTGTGTGCCTCGCCATGACCACCATCATCACCATCATGAGGTGTGTGTTGTGTCTAGTAAAATTCTCAGTTTATAATTACATAGTTTTGTATTGTTTTGAAGATGGAATAGACTGATTTAACATGTTTCAAGAAGCTACCTGAATTTTAAGGGTCCATCAATCAGATCACAACTGCCACCAGTAAAAGATTCTTGTATATCACTAACTAAGAAATTTGTAAACCAAAAAAAACAGTGAGATCTTGTATTAACACTGAAGTTATTACTGATATTGGTGTTTCAGGTGCGTGGGAAGGATGGTGTTGGGGCGGTGATGGATAGCATGGAGCTGGAGAGACAGCGCGGCATCACCATCCAGAGTGCCGCCACCTACACCATGTGGAAGGATCACAACATCAACATCATTGACACACCAGGTACGGGAACACTTGTGGGGATGTTGGTGGGATAGAGGGAGTGTTTCAATTATTAAGAAAAAAAAAAAAAAGGAAATAGAGGTAGATATATCAAGAAAAAAGAAAAAATTAAGGGTTACAAAACAAGAACTAGATTGAGTGTGGAGATAGAGAATTCACCACCAGCTTACCACCACCCTAGGACATGTGGACTTCACGGTGGAGGTGGAGAGGGCGCTGCGAGTCCTGGATGGTGCCGTGCTGGTGCTGTGTGCTGTGGGGGGAGTGCAGTCCCAAACCCTGACTGTCAACAGGCAGATTCACAGGTACAGCGTCCCCTGCCTAGCATTCATCAACAAGCTGGACCGCATGGGAGCAAACCCCTACCGTGTGCTGAACCAGATGAGGTGGGTTCATGTGGCACTGGTTCATGGAGTGGGAGTGGTTCGTGTGTGTTTTGTTTTTGTTTTGTCTTCTTTTTATCTGTTTGTTTATTTATTTAGTTTTATTTATTTGTCTATTTATTTAGTTTGTGTATTTATTTATGTGTGTATTCATTTATTTGTTATTCTAATTTTTATCATAATTATTATTATTATCATTATTATTGTTATTATTATTATTGTTATTCCTATCTCTTTCTTGAACCTAAGCTTTTCAGCCTTGAACCCATTATTTCTTGTCCTATCCTGATTACTGATCCTGAGAATTTTGTTTACATCATCCTTGTTGTAACCCCTATACCACTTGCGGATTTGTTTATGTTCTTAACTTGTAACTTTCCCAACAGATCAAAGCTTCACCACAATGCAGCGTTTATTCAGCTCCCGATTGGCTTGGAGGGGGACACGAAGGGAGTGGTGGACCTGGTGGAGGAAAAAGCTATTTACTACGAGGGGAACTTAGGGTAGGAGTTTTTTTAATGTGTAAGAGGGGTGTAGTAGTGTCTGAAAAGTTATAGCTGATTATGGGGGAAAAGTGTCTAGCAGTAAGAGTTTTAATCACTGCCACGCTCATCCCTTGCAGTTGTGTAGCAGTAAAAGTTCAATTAAAACCTGCCACTCTAATACCTTGCAATTGTCCACAGTAAGGGTTCAGATAATCCCCACCACTTTCATCCCTTGCAAGAAGTAAATAATATTGCTAATTTGGGTGTCAATGCTCTGCCACTCCTGATTCCCACAGAACCATCCTTCGTTACGATGAGATTCCCCAGGAGATGCGAGTGGAGAGTGAGGAGAGGCGGCTGGAGCTGATTGAACACCTCTCCAATGTGGATGAACACTTGGGAGAGATGTTCCTAGGTGTGTACATGTGTGTGTGTGTGTGTGTGTCTGGTTCTTCACATGGGTCAAGTCACACTCCTATGGTCCCATCTCTGTATTATTTGTGCTTCCTTTAGTTCATGTACATTCCCTTCCTATCTGACCTTTTCCTGCAGTCTGTTCCATGATGTTGTCTATATATTATTTGTTTTTCCTTTGGTTGATCTATATTTCTTGTCTCTTATCATCTTTTCTTGTAATCTGTTCCATGTGTGTGTGTGTGTGTGTGTGTGTGTGTGTGTGTGTGTGTGTGTGTGTGTGTGTGTGTGTGTGTGTGATGACTAATTGAGTTCCCCATGCCCTTGTCTTCACAGAGGAGAAGACACCCACAAGTAATGACCTGCATGCTGGGATCCGCAGGGCCTGTCTGGCACGCAGCTTCACGCCAGTCATGATGGGCACGGCACTCAAAAACAAAGGTGTGCAGACTCTGCTGGATGCTGTGTTGCGCTACCTCCCCAACCCAGCAGAGGTAGAGAATAAGGCACTGGTGCAGGACACTGCTGGGTGAGTGAATGGCAGGGTGATTGAGGGTGGAGAAGTGAAGGGAGAGAATTGACATAGGATCTTTGTATCAAAGTGTTGGTGTATCCTTTTTTCCGAGCACACAGAGAAGGATTCACAACGAATTTTCATGTCTAAATGCTGCCATGTCCCTCTCCCTGGCAAACAAATGACCTCATGTCTGAATACTGCCTTATCCTTTCCCCCGACAAACAAAGACGATTCACAAAAAACCTTCTTTTAAACTTAAATTTTTTTTCAGTTTTTAATGCAGGTCCAGACCTGTACAAAAAATTGAAAACATTTTGTGGTATAAATTTTTCATATTTTACATATGTATAATGGCTAGGGTTGGCATTAGATGAAAGAGATAGGGAGTGGGTATGAGAAATGTAGAAACAAGGAGGGAGTGGGGAGGAGGAGGTGGACATGGAGTGGGCCTGACAAAAGGAGGTGTGGTTTAATTGACATGTCACGACTTCTGGCCTGTGATATTTACCTATTAAAATTCCTTGAGTTAACATGTGGCTTTAGCTAAAATATAAGGGCTGCTTCATCAAATAGGGAGCCATCTGTACATATACTCGTACATAAAAGGTGTAAAAGTAGTCAAGCCTGATCCATTAATTTCCTGTACAGTACAAGTCAATACAATCTTTGTCCAGCTAGACCAACCTGTATCAGCATGATCTTCAGATAACACTTCAAGCTTTTTTTTCACTTTAGATTACTTTTTAACTGCTTATTTAAACTAATTTACATATAAATATGAGGAATAATAAATAAATAAATAATCCCTCCAAAAATAATAAAACTTCACAAAAAACTCAGGTTTCTTCCAACCTTGTTCTTGTCTAAATCCAATTGTGTCTTTTCCCCAGCAGACAAAGGAGAGGGTTCACAAAGGACCTTCATGTCTAAGTGTGCTTTTCCCAACAAAACAAAGACAATTCACAGTGAACCTTCTTGCCAAAATGTTATAGTGTCACTTTCTCCCGGGCAGGAAGGAGAGCAAGGTGCTGCTACACTCGGCCAGGGACAGGAGTCATCCCTTCGTGGGTCTGGCCTTCAAGCTGGAGGCCGGCAAGTATGGGCAGCTCACTTATGTCAGGGTGTACCAGGGGGGCCTCAGGAAGGGCGAGAACATCTTCAACACTCGCACCAACAAGAGGGTAAGATGTGTGGGGATTATGTCAGTACTACAGTTGTCTCAGACAGTGGTGTGAAACCCAGTCTTTTTCTATCCATTATTGTAAAATTCTTGTTTCAGTCTCACTTGAATCATAAAAACACCTTTGAAAACCTTGATAACTTCTATAAGAGTCCTTTAAAAGAATCCATATTAAACTATCACAAGCATCATGAAAGCACCCTTGAAAACCCTAATATTAGAGCATGAAAAGTGTAATTGAAAACACCCTTAAAATGATGGTAACCTCCATTACAAACTGAAAAGTATCAAATCCTTTTAAACTATCAGCAGATTCACAAAAGCACCCTTGAAAACCTTAATAACTCCCACTAGAATCTGTTTAAGGAGTTAAGGACACCAAAACATCTAAGAACATGACCCAAAGTAACACAGATGTAGTCCCTTGGTATACTGGTACCTGAAGAACTAATTACGGGCCTCTCTTCCTCCTTCTGCAGGTGAAAGTGTCCCGTCTGGTCCAGCTCCACAGCAACAACATGGAGGACGTGAATGAGGTGTTTGCTGGGGACATCTGTGCTTTGTTTGGCATTGATTGTGCCTCGGGGGACACCTTCACCACCCAGCCAAAGTACCCCATCTCCATGGTGAGTGCTGCCCCTGTGTAAGAAAAGACCCAGTACAAAAGCCTAACTTGGTCACTTCCTTTCACCTGCACAGGAAGGTTTGTACTGTTGAGAAGAAAAACCTGTATAAGCCTGAGTGATTAAAATATAAAACTGTGTGTGTGTCAGAACTTTTTACATGAGGATCACCATTTTTCTATGCAGTCAAAATAGTTATGCAGTTCTCTCTTCCTTTCATTTCTTATACCAGCTTAGAGTTTTTGCAATAGTGCATGCCAGACCCTGTAAAGAGACAGACCCAGGACAAAACTCATTCTCCTTCCCTCCCACTGCAGGAAAGTATGTATGTGCCAGACCCAGTCATCTCTATGTCCATCAAGCCCAAAAACCCCAAGGACCTCGACTCGTTCAGCAAGGCCGTCAACCGCTTCACCCGCGAAGACCCCACTTACCGCATCCAGTGGGACACCGACAACAAGGAGACCATCGCGTCCGGCATGGGGGAGCTGCATCTGGAGATCTACGCACAGGTAATGAGTGGGAGGGTGTTGTCGTAAGTCCCTAATTAACATAGAGAGCGTTCGTGGGTCTACCAATGGAGGGGAGGAGAGAGTGAAGGCAGGACTCAATGGAAAGTCTTGTTTGAGTTTATAGGCTACTGTTCATTGTAATGGATCCTATTCCCTCCTCAGAGAATGCAACGGGAGTATGGGTGTGAGGTGGTGATGGGGAAGCCTAAGGTGGCCTTCCGCGAGACACTCGTTTCCCCTGTCGAGTTCAATTTCGTACACAAGAAGCAGAGTGGAGGTGCGGGGCAGTACGGCCACATCATTGGCGTGGTGGAGGTGAGGCGTGGCGGGGGAGTGTGGTGCGGCTGACTGAGTGGTGAACAACTGTATGAATGTAGGAGTATGGGACTGCTGAGTGAATGATGGATGACTGTACAGCTGAATGAATAAGTGGATGATTTGTGTGAGTATAGGAGTGTGACAGAGGTGGATGCAAATGGTGAATAATTTGTATGAGTATAGTTATATGGGACAACTGAATGAGTGAATGATGGATGATTTGTATGAATGTAGGAGTGTGACAGAGATGAGTGAGTGAATGGTGAATGACTGTATAAATATAGAAGTGTCATTGTGCTTCTTTTTATTTATTTATGCTTCTCATTATTATTATTATTATTATTATTATTATTATTATTATTATTATTATTATTATTATTATTATTATTTATTTATTATTTTCTGCTGCTGCTTCATGATGAATAACTCTAAAAAATGCAGGACTGTCATGACTTGTTCTTCACATGTACCTTTCTCATCCATCATTCTTCTCCATCATCATAAGCATCATTTGTCTGTTCCAGCATTTTACTCTTGCATCTCAGTTATCTACACTGTCCTTCATCTCAAACCCTTCCCTCCACACCCACAACAGCCGCTGCCCACACAGGAGAACACCCAGCTGGCCTTTTCAGACGAGACAATGGGCACCAGCATTCCCAAGCAGTTCATTCCAGCCATCGAGAAAGGCTTCAAGGAAATGTGCAACAAAGGTGAAGATTAGAGAGAGAGAGAGAGAGAGAGAGGGTTGTATATAATTTTAAGTATATGTACAGTACCTCCTGCATCTCTCATTATCACTAAAGGAAAAGAACAGAATGTGATAAATTGATGCATAGAGGCAGATGGTTTGAAGCTGTCAGGAGTTACTTTGCTTGTGAGACAGAGATAGAGATATGTCACTTGTGGTTGTCATTCTAGTCATTATTGTTGATCCTTATTGGTTGACATATTGATAAGCCACAAAGGCAGATACTATGACAGTATGTTAGGGAGGTTTCAAGACACTTATCCTCCAATTTTGGATAATCCTAGTGTCTTTTTTCCCCTTTTTGTTGCCCATGGCTAGACAGATTCATCATTTGCCATGAGTTTGATCATCACTAATGTTGCCCCATGTCGGCAGGCATGATGACGGGCCACAAGATTGCTGGCGTGAGGTTCCGGGTGCAGGACGGCTCCAGCCACATGGTGGATTCCAACGAGATCTCCTTCATCTTGGCAGCTCAGGGCGCCATGAAGCAGGGTGAGGCATGGCAGGCAGGCATGGAGAGGATTGTGCAGAAAGGAAGGGACAGAGAGGTGAAGGAATAGCAAGGTTAAGCAAGGGTCTCCAGATGAAAGGAAGAGGTTTGGAGGGATGATAGATGGAGGGGTGGAGAAATGTGAGGATTTGAGATGGTAATAAGAGATAGAGGAATGGGAGGGTTTTGGAAACTGGGAAGGGATGTAGGAATAAAACAATCTGAGAGGAAAGACAGGGGTTTGTTTCTTTACTTGTGTTGCTTCAGCCAGGAAGTAAATTCTCTTATACAGGTGAGGTTGGATGTAACGACTGTCTTTGCATTATTCATCTTTTGCTGAAGTCTTTCTATTTATCTAAGCAAATGTATTTTTTTGAGTGGCAAGGCCCTGAGGAGCTTTCCAAAAGATAGCTTGCTTTTCACATTTTGTTCATCTTCCTTCGGTTATGGAGATGTTCCCAGCTAAGAAAGTTCGATCTCTCTTTTTCTCACTCAGCTTATGAATTTGGACCATGTTTGTATATGGGATAAAATCAAGAGTGCAAGAAGTGTATAGCTGCAAGAAGGCTATAATTAAATCTTCCCTTTTTGTACTCAGTTTATGAATTTGGGGCACGTTTGTATGTGGGAGAAAATCAAAAGTGCATATAGCTGTGGGAAAGCTACATTAAATCTCCCTGCTTTCTCACTCAGCCTATGAATTTGGGGCATGGATGGTACTGGAGCCAATCATGTCTGTGGAGATCACTGCACCAGAAGAGTTCCAGGGTGTGGTCACCTCCCACATGAACAAGAGGCACGGCATCATCACGGGCACAGACGCCAATCAGGGCTGGTTCTCTCTGTACTGCGAGGTGAGTGGGTGGGTGAGAAGGTAGGGATGGGTCTATGGAGAGGTTGGGTGGACAGGGATGGAGAGATGAAGGAGTAGGAAGGTAGGGATAGGTCTGGGAAGAGGTTGGGTGGACAGAGACAGAGGGATGAACGAGTGGGAAGGTGTAGGTGAATGTGACAGTAGCAGAGTAGGTAGGGATGTCTGGGGGGAGATTGGGTGGACAGGGACTGAGATGAAGGAATAGGAAAGTTTTGAGAGGGTCTTGAGATGAGAGTTTGTAAAGGTTGTAAAAGATGAAGGGGTGGAGAATTGTGAGGATTTGAGTCATTAGGGATGGAGAAATGGGAGGATTTTTGGAAGCTAGGAAGGGATGTAGAAATAAGACAATCAGAGAGGAAAGACAGGGGTTTGTTTGTTTGGGAAGATATGGAGGGATGAAGGAAAGAGGCTGTCTAAGATCTAAGGGATGGGTTTGGGAGAATAGGAATGAGTGCAGAAATGGAAAAGAAATGGAAGGGTCTTGAAATGTAAAGGAAAGAGTTTGTAAGTGTGGTAAGAAGGAATGAACAGGTAGTTTTTTTTTTTATCAGTCACAAAATGTTCTGATGCTTTCCAGGTTCCCCTCAACGACATGTTTGGATATGCCAATGAGCTGCGGTCCTCAACACAGGGCAAGGGAGAGTTTGCAATGGAGTACTCATGTTACCTGCCAGCGCGCTCCGAGGTCATGGAGGAACTGGTGAGCCAACACGAGTCCCTCACACAGCCTGAGGTAGCCAAGAAGAAGAGCAGGAGATAAGAGTAGATCTGGTTTTAGCTCTACTTTCATAAGTGCTACCCTCCCACCAAGTGGCTGGAGCTCGGATGCAAGCTTATGTGCCACAAGTTGTATGTCTGTGTTTAGAAAATCATCTTTTATTTTTTCCCCACTAAAAGAGCTCTATAGTTGACTGACTGTACAGGACAAAGCCAGGATGAATGTAGGTTTTATAAACTGTGGAAGGTTTACCATTTCATTCCAAATCTCCAGAGAAACAATAGCATCTTTATCCCAGTTACTGTCCTGCCCCAGAAGGCATGGCAAATTTTGGGTGAATGTTTGAAGGTTTTTAACTTGTTTTTTTTTGTGCTGGGTGTGTACAAACTAATGTATATAGTAAGTAATAAGTTAATGTAGCTCTTTACAGGTATTCAGTTGATATTTGATTGATTCATTGCATTGTGTGAACATTCATTCAGAATTGTACATTGGAAATATTTGTAAATAACGTACATCTACATTAAAATATAGAAATGTCTGTTACTTGTTATTTATTGAACAATGAAAAGTCAAAAGCCAGTGACCCTAATCAGGTTATTAACATGAAAAATAAATAAAACATTGAAGTGACTTTATTCTCTTTCCATCATTCTTCTTGTAAAATAAGTCGACAAGGATGCTTCACCACATCAGACTCAAGAGGCTGCAGGATCAGGAATACTTCCTGATCTACTCCTCCTACAAACCCACAAATTCTGAGTACCTGAGTACCCAACCTTCATGCCCTTTCTCACTCTTCTCAACACATTCACTTCAGTAACTCAACTAAGGAAACATTATGACACTGTGATTTAGGTACCTGTATGAACCCTAACCTTCCTTCATGCCCTTTTGACACTTCTCAATACATTCACTTCAACAGTAATCCAGAAAACATTACGATGCTACAAGTACTTTCTGCTTTTTGGTGCATGGGGTCAGTTCAAGCGCACCAATCATTTTAGGGGTCTTAGCACCTGTCTTGCCTAACTTAGCTTTTGGGGTCATGTTCTTTCCTGGTGTGGCCTTTTTCAACCTTTCCTTCTTGTCTGGTGTGGCTTCTGTTCCTGGTGCTGCATCCTCAACACGTTTCCTCTTCCCTGGTGTAGCTTTAGGAGTCTGTGTTGGTGTCTGGCTGCCTTTCTTCTTCCCTGGTGTGGTTTTGAGAGTTCGTGTTGGTGTCTGGCTGACTTTCTTCTTCCCTGGTGTGGTTTTGAGAGTTCGTGTTGGTGTCTTGGTGCCTTTCTTCTTCCCTGGTGTGGTTTTGGGAGTTTGTGCTGGTGTTTGGTTGACTTTTTCTTCCCCTGGTGTAGCTTCAGTTCCTGGTGCTGCATCCTCAACACATTTCCTCTTTACTGGTGTAGCTTCGGGAGTTTGTGTTGGTGTCTTGGTGCCTTTCTTCTTCCCTGGTGTGGTTTTGGGAGTTTGTGCTGGTGTTTGGTTGTCTTTTTCTTCCCCTGGTGTAGCTTCAGTTCCTGGTGCTGCATTCTCAACACATTTCCTCTTTACTGGTGTAGCTTTGGGAGTTCGCGTTGGTGTCTTGGTGCCTTTCTTCTTCCCTGGTGTGGTTTTGGGAGTTTGTGCTGGTGTTTGGTTGTCTTTTTCTTCCCCTGGTGTAGCTTCAGTTCCTGGTGCTGCATCCTCAACACATTTCCTCTTTACTGGTGTAGCTTTGGGAGTTTGTGGTGGTGTCTTGGTGCCTTTCTTCTTCCCTGGTGTGGTTTTGAGAGTTCGTATTGGTGTCTTGGTGCCTTTCTTCTTCGCTGGTGTAACTTTGGGAGTTTGTGCTGGTGTTTGATTACCTTTTTCTTCCCCTGTTGTAGCTTCAGTTCCTGGTGCAGTATTCTCAACATGCTTCTTCCCTGGTGTAGCTTTGGGAGTTTGTGGTGGTGTCTTGGTGCCTTTCTTCTTCCCTGGTGTGGTTTTGAGAGTTCGTTTTGGCGTCTTGGTGCCTTTCTTCTTCCCTGGTGTAACTTTGGGAGTTTGTGCTGGTGTTTGATTACCTTTTTCTTCCCCTGTTGTAGCTTCAGTTCCTGGTGCTGCATCCTCAACATGCTGCTTCTTCTCTGGTGTAGCTTTGGGAGTCTGAGTTGGTGTCTGGTTGCCTTTCTTCTTCCCTGGTGTGGTTTTGAGAGTTCGTTTTGGCGTCTTGGTGCCTTTCTTCTTCCCTGGTGTAGCTTTGGGAGTTTGCACTGGTGTTTGGTTACCTTTTTCTTCCCCTGTTGTAGCTTCAGTTCCTGGTGCTGCATTCTCAACATGCTGCTTCTTCTCTGGTGTAGCTTTGGGAGTTTGTGCAGGTGTCTGGTTGCCCTTTTTCTCTCCTGATGTAGCTTCAGTTCCTGGTGCTGCATCCTCAACATGTTTCCTCTTCCCCAGTGTAGCTTTGGGAGTCTGAGTTGGTGTCTGGTTGCCTTTCTTCTTCCCTGGTGTGGTTTTGAGAGTTCGTTTTGGCGTCTTGGTGCCTTTCTTCTTCCCTGGTGTAGCTTTGGGAGTTTGCGCTGGTGTTTGGTTACCTTTTTCTTCCCCTGTTGTAGCTCCAGTTCCTGGTGCTACATTCTCAACATGCTGCTTCTTCTCTGGTGTAGCTTTGGGAGTTTGTGCAGGTGTCTGGTTGCCCTTTTTCTCTCCTGTTGTAGCTTCAGTTCCTGGTGCTGCATTCTCAACATGCTGCTTCTTCCCTGGTGTAGCTTTGGGAGTTTGCGCTGGTGTTTGGTTACCTTTTTCTTCCCCTGTTGTAGCTTCAGTTCCTGGTGCTGCATCCTCAACATGCTGCTTCTTCTCTGGTGTAGCTTTGGGAGTCTGAGTTGGTGTCTGGTTGCCTTTCTTCTTCCCTGGTGTGGTTTTGAGAGTTCGTTTTGGCGTCTTGGTGCCTTTCTTCTTCCCTGGTGTAGCTTTGGGAGTTTGTGCTGGTGTTTGGTTACCTTTTTCTTCCCCTGTTGTAGCTTCAGTTCCTGGTGCTGCATCCTCAACATGCTGCTTCTTCCCTGGTGTAGCTTTGGGAGTTTGTGCAGGTGTCTGGTTGCCTTTCTTCTTCCCTGGTGTGGTTTTGAGAGTTCGTTTTGGCGTCTTGGTGCCTTTCTTCTTCCCTGGTGTAGCTTTGGGAGTTTGCGCTGGTGTTTGGTTACCCTTTTCTTCCCCTGTTATAGCTTCAGTTCCTGGTGCTACATTCTCAACATGCTGCTTCTTCTCTGGTGTAGCTTTGGGAGTTTGTGCAGGTGTCTGGTTGCCTTTTTTCTCTCCTGGTGTAGCTTCAGTTCCTGGTGCTGCATCCTCAACATGTTTCCTCTTCCCCAGTGTAGCTTTGGGAGTCTGACTTGGTGTCTGGTTGCCTTTCTTCTTCCCTGGTGTGGTTTTGAGAGTTCGTGTTGGTGTCTGACTGCCTTTCTTCTTCCCTGGTGTCGTTTTGAGAGTTGGTACTGGTGTCTTGCTTCCTTTCTTCTTCCCTGGTGTGGTTTTGAGAGTTGGTACTGGTGTCTTGCTTCCTTTCTTCTTCCCTAGTGTGGTTTTGGGAGTTCGTGTTGGTGTCTGACTGCCTTTCTTCTTTCCTGGTGTGGGTTGAGGTATTGGGGTTGCAACTTCTTGTGCATCCTCTATGTTATTTTCACTCACTCTCATTTTCTTTGCTTTTGGTGTCTCCTTACTATCTGGCGTGTCTTGTACATTTCCATTAGCTAAACTTTCAACGCCAGGTGTCTTCTTTTTGTTTAGTCTTTTCTTCCCTGATTTGGGCGTACTCTGTGTCTCTGCAGGTGTTGGTTCTTCTGTCTTGGGTGTATCGTGCTCCACTCCATTTGAGAAGGCTTTAGGTGTTGTGTTTGCAATCTTAGGAGTCTTTTTCTTGTTATTTGTCTTTTTCACAGTTCTGGGGGTGGTACTTCCTGCCTCTAGTGTGTCAGGTTCAAGAGCTATGAATATTTCCTCTGCTAGTTCTGCCTTACTTTTTGGTTTGGGTGTCGTCGTCTTAGTTCCTGGTGTGGCTTTGGGTGTTTTGGCCACTGTGTTCACTTCTTCAGGTGCTTCTACAGGTGTTTCTGTGGGTACCTCTGCTACTTTGGGTGTTTCTGTGAGTGCCTCTGATACTTTGGGTGTTTCTGTGGGTGCCTCTGATACTTTGGATGTTTCTGTGAGTGCCTCTGCTACTTTGGGTGTTTCTGTGAGTGCCTCTGCTACTTTGGGTGTTTCTGTGAGTGCCTCTGATACTTTGGATGTTTCTGTGAGTGCCTCTGCTACTTTGGGTGTTTCTGTGAGTGCCTCTGCTACTTTGGGTGTTTCTGTGAGTGCCTCTGCTACTTTGGGTGTTTCTGTGAGTGCCTCTGATACTTTGGATGTTTCTGTGAGTGCCTCTGATACTTTGGATGTTTCTGTGAGTGCCTCTGATACTTTGGATGTTTCTGTGAGTGCCTCTGATACTTTGGATGTTTCTGTGGGTACCTCTGCTACTTCCAGTGTATTTTCTGCCTTGAGTGTGATTTCCATTACCTCAGTGGTCTCCTTTTGTGCCTTGGGTGTCTTTTTTGCTGATTTCGGAGTAGCTTTTGCTGTTTTTGGTGTCTTTTTTGCTGCCTTGGGTGTTGCCTTTCCTGCTTTAGGTGTTCCTTTTACTGATTTGGGCGTCTTGGTCTTGTCTTTGGGTGTAGCTCTGGGTGTGGACTTAGCACCCTTCTTGACAAGCTTCTTGATAGCATTGGGCGGCGTCTTCAGCACAATTTCATCATCGCTCTCGTCCACCTCTATCAACAACATCTCCTCTGCTGCAGCTTTTGCTTTGCCTCCTGATTTCTTTGGGGTCTTCCTCATTTTGGTGGATTCCAAGCTACTCATTATCTGCAGGTAAGAGAGAAATGGATTTAATATGTGAAGCTCATTAAGTGGTTAGCTATTTGAAGACTTTCTCTCTCTCTCTCTCTCTCTCTCTCTCTCTCACTGGATTATCTGTAGGTAAAAGAGGAACAAGAGTAGAAATTTACTTATATGTGAAGCTTATGAACTGGTTAGCTATCTGAATACACACACACTCAGTCTCTCTCTCTCTCTCTCTCTCTCTCTCTCTCTCTCTCTCTCTGGAGGTTATTTGTAGGTAAGAGATAAACAAGGGAAGAAATGTAAACAATATGCATAGCTCATGAATTGGGTAGTTTTTTTAATACGGTCTTCCTCTCATAATCTCTCAGTTCCTTGCCTACCTTGGAAGCAAGCTCTTCACGTGCTGCTCCAAATGCCTCCTTCTGCTGCTCTGTCAGGTCAGGATTAACGTCTTCACATGGCTCAAAATCAGAGGCATCATCTACAATGGTCACCGCAACCTGGTCCTTGTCCTTCACCACAGCAGGGGCATCTGTGGCGTGTCCATTCACTGCCTGGCCTGCCTCTGCTGTGCTCTTGTCCTCTGCTGTGCTCTTGTCCTCTGCTTTGCCCTCCAATGCACCACTGCTCTGTTATGTTGTAAGTGCCTTAGTTAATGCATATGTCAAACACTTCCAGATTTAAATTATTTTGAAAATGTAAGGGTTGGGAGCTAAGATCTATATAATTTTAAAGTAATTGTGTTTTAATTGAAAGGCCAAACATGCTGACAGTTTTGATTTGAAGTTTTATGAATGCATCAATTTTTATACAATGTTACCTCAGTAAATGTCTGCTTTACGTGATCTGATACAACCCCACCAATTTACTGTATAATATGTCAATAACAATAAGGTTTTTTTTCATGGGCATGGATTAATCATTTTCCTTTTATTTCTTATGGGAAAAATTTGTTTGGAATACGTCCTGCTTGGGATGAGTCCTAGGATCTGGAATGGATTAAGGGCGTATACTGAGGTAACACTGTATAGTAAATAAATGAATAAAAACAGGCGGTCACAGCTGTACAAGTGTGGAATCTCTAGAGACAGACAACCAAGCTTACAGTCACGGGAAACACTTCGCTGGGAGAATTTTCCTTTTGCAACACAAAGGTGAAGCTGGAAATGTTTACAAGTCAATGGTCCCACATTCACACATGCCAATTTATTCATACTGAGGTCAAGTTGTCTCAGCTTTCACGTAAAATCACTATTATTACATCATTAAGCAAGGAATTACAGGGAAGGTTACTGAATGTTGGATGGTCAGGGGCAGGAGGGTGAGTCCTGGGTGTTTTATCAAGAAGCTTCTGCCCTGCCCACCTGTAGCTGTGTGCCAAGAAGAATCTTCAAGGGGATATCAATGCCCAGCTCCTTCAATTGCTTGACCTTCCTGACATAGGTATCTATCAGTCTCGACTCCCTTCTCTTGATCTGCTTCTGTGAACGCTGCTTGTTCAGCTGTGGGGAGAAGACACTGTTCTTCAGGCTGTTTCATTGCTGTGTGGTTCTAACAATTACTCAGCTATAGGAGGAAAATATTACTAATTTCCAAGTTTTTCCTTTCCCACTACATAGTTACTATTGAAATATCTAGAACACAATATAAAGAAACATTCTTTTATCTACATACTTCACATGACAAGTTCAACCCTCATCTGTAAATTGAGAGCTTCATCAGTGACTCCCTCTCCACAGGGTGTCTCTAGGTGGAGGGAAAAATAAACAGTGGGTACCCTCCTGACAGCTCTTTTCTACATGTTCAATTTAGAAGAGGTTGAATAAGGGAGGGGAAATAAGCAGTGGGTATCCTCCTGAGGGCTCCTTTCTGCATGTTCAATTAGTGAGGAGAATAAGGAAGGGAAAATAAGGAGTGGGTACCTTCCTAACGGCTCCTTTCCTCATGTTCACTTTGGGACAGTTGTTTGGCCGGGTATTCTTGCCTTTGAACAGGTTTATGGTCGCCATGCTGGGAGGAATGACCATGCCTGGTAGAAGAAGAGAACCATGTTTAAAGTGTCACACAGAACATCATACAAGACTATGATGCAACCTTTTAACAACATGGTCCCTTCTGTCTAGGTTATCACTTCTGTGGTAATGTTAGCCTGTGTGTGAAAGTGAGGTGCTTTGCTTGGACCATCCTGTGTGACACTGACAGCTTTGTATAGAGATTGATGGAGACTGAAGGTCAAAGAAACATACATTTCATTATCTTGCCAAAGGTGAGGTATCCATTCATATGCTTGGCCACAATCTTCGCCACCTCATCGTGTTGGAACTCCACGTATGCAAAGCCGCAGCTCTGGCCAGTCTGTTGGATGAAGATGTATCCCTGAGGTGCCTGTCTCTCTCACCAAGCACAGCCACACTTGCTCCTCATTACACACAGACAGACTTTCTCTTTCTCTCATCACACACAGGTTTTATTCTCTCATTACATTTAAACTTGCTCCTCTCACCAAACACACACAGACAGACTTCCTTCTCTCATCACCCAAACATACACACGTACAGACTTGCTTTTTTCACCACCCACACACACACACACACACACACACACATATACAATCTGCCAAGACCATCTCTGAGACTCACCTTCTTGCTGCGTACAAGCCTAACATTCTCCACCACTCCAAACTGCCTGAAGTATCGGAATATCTGTCCCTCGAAGAAGCCGTGGGGAATATTGGACAGCATGATGATGGCTCTCCTGTCATCATCTTTTCTGTTATGCTGGTGAGGAAATGATTACCTGTTATCTCACCATTATCGTCATTCTATTCATTGTCTTTATTTTCCCTTGTGACTGTGCGATTCAAAAGCTTATAAGTCTCTTCCACTCTTGCATATAGTGTAATCACCTCTGCTTTGTGGGTGTGGAATTTAGCTCCAAAATAAATAAATAATCCCTTATCATTTTACCATCATTGTTGTCATTCTATTTATTGTTTGACAGCTTATGAGTTTCTCCCATTTTTGCAGACAATCTAAAGTACACTGAAAAGACAGCATAAAAATTCCTTTGTTTAAATTTTCATGGGTTACCCACACCACATCAAAATCTGCTCCAAAAATTAGTTTGCCTCAATATTACCAAAATGCAGCTAACCAATATTTACTAATAACTGGTGTTACTTGTATTTTTCCTTTTTTTTCTATCCTTCCGTGAGGAGAAAATGCAACATCTCATTACCCTGAGGGCTTGTCTCTTCTGCAGTGTCTTCTTTCGAAATTCCCCATCACCAGACTTCTGAAGGGCGATGAACTTGGCAGCAGTGGTCTTCTTAGCAGCAGGTGAAGCAGCAGCTTTGGCCTTGTGAGTGACAGTCTTCTTGATTTTGAATGGAGAGGTCTTCTTGGCCTTCGGAGGGCCTGGCCTGGTGGTCTTGATGGTTTTGATCTTTGCCATGGCTGGAAGAAGCACCAAAGTGAAACACTCAAAGAAACAAGGCAATGAATTCAGGTTTGATTTGGATTTATGTAATATCACAACAGATTAGGTAATTCAAGTAAATCTATCATTCTAATTGGTTAGGTTCTGTTAATTTATTGTATTAAATTATTTGTGGCTCTACTCTGCTAATACAGTAATCAAAACATAAGAAAATATAAGTAAATTTACAGTTTCAACCAAAAGCCTCCTCCTGACCCCACCCCATAAGGTAAAATAACCTAACCTAACATTTTATAACCTCCTAACCAGGGGGGAGGGCAGCTGGCAAATCCCCCATAAGGTAAACTTACTATTAGGTTCTGACAGGGTAAAATGGGGCTGGAAATGCTCCAAACAATGAGACGTAGACCCTGAAAAGGGCTACAGTTACATACGATGTATTAGTTGAAACAGCAATAAAGCCAGAATATGTTAAGTTAGATCATAATTCAGTTTGGTAAATTTATATCAGGATATATTAGACTTTGGCAACAGATTGGATACACAATGCATAACTGAAAAGTCTATATCTCAGAACTAATTATAAATCCATGGCTTATTCTTTCACACTGTTTAGGGCATGAGAACATTGGGGACAGTAGCTGTAAGAAACTAGCAGACCTAACCTGTAGAATAACCATCTCCATCTATAAATTTATCCAACCTCTTAACAGCTTCTTAATAATGATACAGAGGATAAGATACAGGCACTAATGTCAACTTCGGGTCCCCAGCTTGCTCGGCCGCTTCTGGCAGGTCTGAGTTGCCAGTTGTGTATTTTCCTTAAAGTGTTACCAAGTCTCTCTCTCTCTCTCTCTCTCTCTCTCTCCATTGCTGTCATGTCAATGAGTAGTCTGAGAGAGAGAGAGAGAGAGAGAGAGAGAGAGAGAGAGAGAGAGAGAGAGAGAGAGAGAGAGAGAGAGAGAGAGAGAGAGAGAGAGAGAGAGAGAGAGAGAGAGAGAGAGAGAGAGAGCATACACATTTAGCAACATAATGGTGATATATCTTATCTAGAGAGAGTGAGAGAGAGAGAGAGAGAGAGTAGTATCCTCACCTGACCTTACCTGGTTGGCTACCCTGTCATTTTCAGTAGTATGGCTTATGAATACTGACTGGTATCGTGATTTAAATTAACACCTTTCAGGGCAGCCCACATCTGCAGGCACACCAGCCCTTTGCTTAGTGTTAGGTAAGAATTAAAGTCGGCTTGAAGGAAGGGCTGAGTTGTGTGACCAGCAGAATTCACACAACTATGGAAACTATGCTGGCAGTGCTACTTAATAGTGTCAAAGAGGATATGGCTTAGGTGAGAGTGTAAGGACTTTTAAATGATGCAATGGAGTCAGCTCTGTCAGCACCATCAGGTAGGGAGTTCCAGAGATCTATGCATCTCAGATTTAAAAAAAAAAAAGACCTGTGTCTGCACTCCACCAATATGTGGGGCTTGGCAATTTTGAATCGGTGATCTCTGGTATGAGTTAATGGAGAGACTGTAAAGAGGTCATGTGGTAGTATTAATAACTGGTGGTGAAAAATCTTCCAGTATTGGATGAGATTGGCTCTAATAAGTCTTCCCTGCAGAGTACAAGTTAAGCTTCAAGCAACTGGCATGGTAACACTGGTAACACAGCAAGGAAAATACTCAGGTGACAACTTAGGCCTGCCAGACGCGGCCCAGCCAGCCGGGGATCCCAGGTCGACACTAGTGCCACGATATGCATGGTATATAAATTAAATATACATGATAGTTATTGTCTATTTCCCATTTTGTTCTCCTGGTTACTTTAGAAAATATGCATAATCTGACATTAAATGTTCATGTTTCCTAATAATGCCGCTCTCTTAACTGACATACTGATGCAAAAACAAGACCGAGAAAAATATTTAGTCACATGCTGCATCCCAACACAATTTACTATTAGCTACTACAGCCCCTGTATACCTGTTCAGAGGGAAAGATTCCTGGTGGGTGTGGAGGAAGGTGCTGGCTCGTCCCTGTAGTACTTCTGAGTCAAGGTGAGGCGCAGAACGCCCGTGGGGGATGCAATGAACAGTAGGATGCTCTGATGCTGCACCGCCGCTACCACGTGTTTAAGATACAGCAGCTTGTTTTGTGTCCGAGTCCTTGCTTCTGACTATGTCTTAACTTTAAAACAAATTAACTTCGTATTTATTATTTTTTTAATGACTTAAAAGGATGTACTCAAGTTTATGTGATCTTCTGATAAATTTCTGAATTATTTTATTCATTTCATACATTAACTTTCGAAAGTACTTGATTTTCACTAACCATTTTTTTTTAGTTAATACACAGTCATGACAGTGTTTCTCACATTAAAGAAGTTCAATATGTATTCATTCTATGTATTACAACTCGCAATCTAGTGATTAAACTTCTTTTTTAGAAAGAAAACTTACGAGTTTGTCTGCGCGTTCGGGTGTAGGAACTAGAGCTTCGACTTAACAAAAACACTGAAACATCAAAATGAACTCAAACGCTTGTTTTTTTCAAACTGTAACAAATTATCAACCACTTTTTTTTTATTTAATTTTCAATTATATTACGTGTTATATGCATCCTGTGCACCAAATTAACTTTTTTGAAAAATATCCAACACTATATTTACGCATTACTTTTAAGTATGAAGAACATTTGCAATCACTACTTTACTTTCTATTATTTTAGACACCGAGATAGTGGTAAATAAGCTATTAATTAGCGAGATGAAAGACAACTAAGGAGGGTGCGAAAGAAGTGGTCGGCTGCAGCGTTGCCAGACGTACGATAAT
>NC_087193.1:6702183-6719683 GCF_035594125.1 Scylla paramamosain | reverse complement strand
TCACCCCATTTAAAATCGTTCAAATGTCCCCCCATTCTGGCTTAAACATAACGGAAAACACTTTAAAAAATCTAAACTATTTTCTAAAACCATTTACAGTGAGCTACAAGCACAAATAAAAAATCTACCGAAAAAAATTCAATATTATTGGAAGTTGAACACGAATAAAAACAAGTGTACGGTGCACGCATTTCACAGAGCGGGACGGCAACACACTTAAAAAAAACACCAACTATTTTTTAAAAACCAATAAGAACCTAGTACAGGCTGAAATAAAAAATTGAGTTTTGGGACCGTAAAAAAATACGCCGAAAACGGCCCTCTTATTTACACAAAAACAACGCCAAAATCACCACTTTTCACGCAACACACGCGCTCAAATAACTTAAAAAACAACGAAATATTTTTACAAACCATAAAATCTTAGCTACAAGCCGAAATAAAATACTTAGGAAATAAAAAAAATAGTATTGGAACCGGAGGGGGCTGGGGAGCCTTATCCAAGATGGCGGTGGGGGGCCAGTGGAGGGGACGACCAACCCTTCTCACTCATTTAAACCCTCGCCAAACTTAAACTAAGTAATGGCAGGTATATCTAACGAGCGGATATTAAAGATTGGTCATGTGGCTCCGCTTTGCGACAGTATTGGTTTAAACCACTCACAGATAAGATAGATAATGGCTGATAAATAGAGATGACCCAGATTGTTTACATTTTCATTAAGTTAAATTTTACGGTTTTTAGCAACGAGACGAGGCTGACACAGGGATATATTATGCTGGAGGTTAGGTGAGATGCGTTAAAATGAGTTAAAAACCGTGGATTGTTCAGTTATTCATCAAAAAAGTTACGTTAAGTTACCTAAATTTATTCTAACACTTCCTGACCTTACCTTCCCTGTAGTGGTGATCCACCTTCCTGCCTCCTCGTCACTATGGCTGGCTGTCTAGCACCTTCTCACAGCCAAACTTTTCTTTATTTTGCTTGTTTTCACCCACTGCTGCCTTCGGGTGTCCACTGCTAGAGCCCACGCCTTCCTCATTACCAACTAAAGAAGGTTTAACTCATGGGTAAGCCTTGTCAGCCACTGTGTAGGCGTGGTTACACACACACACACAAAAAACAAATTCTGTCAGGCTGGGAGTTGAAACAGACGTGTACTAACACCACCCATAGACGCGACACACTGACTGGTAAATTTGTCAGGCAGCAGCAGTCAGCGTTGCCAGATTGTTTTGGCCATCAAGAGTGCTATATTCCTCCAATGAAGAGAGTGCCGGGGCTGCTGACGACGTGCCGGATGTATATAGAGAGGAACAAGACCAGTAATCTCCTACATAGTAAGTAAACAACTTAACGAAGTGTCCTGTAGTTTTTCTCCAATTATTAATGATATGTTTTTAGGAAAGTGTTTTGTTTGTTAAGGGCATTGTTGTTTTTCTCATTACACACACACCTCTCTCTCTCTCTCTCTCTCTCTCTCTCTCTCTCTCTCTCTCTCTCTCTCTCTCTCTCTCTCTCTCTATATATATATATATATATATATATATATATATATATATATATATATATATATATATATATAACCTAAATTCTGCTGTATTTGGAAAGTGGCAGTTTTGCATAATATTTGGAATAATTACATATGTACGATAATTTTATCAGAAGTACAATAATTTCAACCTGTGTAGTACGGTAATATGGCCAAAACAATCTGGCAACGCTGGTCGGCTGTGCACTGTTGTTGTTGTCGAGGCAAGGAGACGGTGGCCGGTTGCTGCTACTGACCTTTCACATCACGCCACAGGTCAAGCCATGGCCGTCACAGCTACTAGAATAGCCAAGGTAAGCACGCCAGGACACAATAATGCTTTTCAGATGCTTTGCTGCTGGAAATGGTCGCGGGTTACGTATTAACAGAGGCAGTGTTGCAATCTGCAGACGACATAATCAGGTGGCGGTGTCAAAAAAATGTATGGATTTATGACTATTGTTACGAGTGTGGGGTTCGGGTGGATTGAATTTTGGGGTTCCTGTGTGACATACGTTCCTGGTGTAGGTGAGGTGGTGGGGTAGCCGCGCAGGGCCAGTATATAGGATTTGTTGGGTAACCTGATCATATGCTCTAGTTAACATATTGTAATTTAATTTTATAACTATTTAATTCACTCCGGTTAGGAAGTTTTGAGTGTTCAGTGCGTTTGCTGTGTTTTAGTGAAGGTGCTTGTTTGGCAGTTGTAGAATCCCATAACTTGCTAACTAATGTGATTCAGTAATTAACTTTACCTAAATCAGTTTTGAGTGTTTTGTGATGTTCCAGTGCTGTAATAAAGGTTGTTAAGAATGTTCAGGATCAGGTGATGAGTTAAGCTAATGTATTGTCAATGAAATGCAAGATCTGAACTTTCCAATATTGAACCTAACTTACCCAATACAGTCTGTCTTGATGACTTATGAATATTCTTAATCACATGACTACCAACTTTATTTCATCCAGTAATTAACTCTCTCTCTCTCTCTCTCTCTCTCTCTCTCTCTCTCTCTCTCTCTCTCTCTCTCTCTCTCTCTCTCAGAGCCTCACAGGGGTGCTGGGTCGCAGTTTCTCCACCAGCCGGGTTGCAGCAGCCAATCAGCTCACAGTGCGTGATGCCCTCAACTCCGCCCTAGATGAGGAGATGGAGCACGATGAGAATGTGAGTGTTTTATTTATTTAGTTATTTCTCTCTCTCTCTCTCTCTCTCTCTCTCTCTCTCTCTCTCTCTCTCTCTCTCTCTCTCTCTCTCTCTCTCTCTCTCTCTCTCTCTCCACTGTTATTTGTCAAGAAGCTTCTGTCTTATTTTTCATCTTGTGTCTTTTTTTAACATTATGTATTTTCTTATTTATATATTCATTTTGTTTTAATTGTTTTATTTTTATATTTATTTTGTTTGCAATTTATTGTCTTTTATGTAATGATGTGCTTGCTTAGTTATCGTGCAATATTTTTCAGGTGTGTATTTGCTTCTCATGTCTTTCCTGCTTGCTATTTATTAATATTTTTCTGTATAATATGTTCATTATTTATTTGTTGTATATTCATAATTTATTTTCAGTTCGTATACATTTGAAAACTGTATTTATTTAACTGTAGATGTAACAAATATCAAAGAAATAATGCTTTTGCTATATAATATTAATTAATGTTTTACCTTCCAGTTTATGATATAATTATTATCTATATTTAATTGTATCACCATCTTAGAGTTTGCAGTATATTTATCTTCCATATTTTATCACGGTACACTGAAAAAGCACATTCATTTAACATAAGAAATATAAAAAGAACATAACATTTTACTGCACCATATTATCATTTAACATACCACTTCCTGACATTTATTACTCTGAAACCTTTTTGTGGGTGTAATGCGACAGTAGACATGAGGTGACTGAGATTAGATAAGTGAGGTGCCTTTCACGTCTGTATCACCAGCCTCGTTCATCCTGCCAGCTGCCCCAGGATGGACTAGGAGGACAGGGAGACATGTTTTGGATACTTGTTGTTTATGATGCTGTTTAAGATCATCTGTATTTGAGAGGACTACTGGTTCTGTTCCAAGTTCTTAGTACTCTTTGAAACTCCAAGTACAGTCAGAACCTAGAGTTACATTACTGTTTACAATTCCTACTGCTTCTGTTTGTAATACCTAGTTCCATTTAAGATTCCCAATCCACACTATTTGAACCTTGTAATACCCTGTAATCTCCATTCTTGTCACATCCACATAACTGCATAATCAAATAAGGCTGACTGGTGTGTGTGGTGCTTGTCAATAGGTGTTCCTGATGGGGGAGGAGGTGGCACAGTACGACGGGGCCTACAAGGTGTCAAGGGGCCTGTGGAAGAAGTACGGAGACCAGAGAGTTATCGACACGCCCATCACAGAGGCTGGCTTTGCTGGCATTGCTGTTGGGGCGGCCTTGGTGAGTCTGTGGTGGGGGAGAGAGGGAGTGGAAGGGCAGGGGGGAGAGAGAGAGAGAGAGAGGGGGGGGGATTGTTCCAGTTGGTATGCAGGGATAGTATCTTCAGAATTATCTCTTGAATAATTTCCTTTCTTTCTTTCTTTCTTTCTTTCTTTCTTTCTTTCTTTCTTTCTTTCAGTATTTGGCTCTGTTTTTCATTCCTTCATGGGGGGTGTGGCAGGATGGTTCACAAGACTGTCCATTTCCACCAGGACTAAGAGTGAGAGTGATGTTAAATAATAATAATAATAATAAACGGTTTATTATTTAGGCAGTTGACAAACTGAAAATGTACATAGGGGATGGGGAAAAACTTAACATTAATCCTAACGGTAAGACTAATCTAGGAGGGAAATACTATCGATTGATGGCTCGCACCATGGTGGGAATCGCACTGAGTCTGTACCGGTCCGTGCGCGGCGCCTTCAGGGGCGTTATTTTGTTGTGGTGTCTGGTGGCACGGACAGGGCGAGGCGCGTCGGGCGGCAGCATGTCTCTGAGACGCGGATGATGCAGTAGTCCCTTCCCAAACTTCTCCAGAGCCTCTCGGTGCCTGGTGGATATTCTGGACAGACTCAGGGTGGTCAGGGCTTCTTCATAGGTGGTGTATGCAGGGCCAAGGATGACCCTGCACGCCCTTTTCTGCACACTCTCTAGCTGTAGCTGTTGAGTGTGTGTGAGGGAGGAGGACCACGCTGGGGAGGCGTACATGAGTTTGGGGAGGATGAAGGTGAGGTACACCCCCCTTAACTCATCTGTCGGCGTCCCCAGCGACCTGAGTCTGCGCAGCATGTACAGCCTGTAGGTAGCTGATCTCACGGTGCTGGCGACATGCTGCTTCCAGGTCAGCTGGTCGTCCACCGTGACTCCGAGAAGCTTGGCACATTGGACCACCTGGAGGGGGTGAGGGCCCACTGTGAGCCGGGGAGGGGGCACTGGTACAGAGGAGGTACAGAAATGCATCACCACAGTTTTGCTGTGGTTGATGGTCATCCTGCTCTCCTCTGTCCACGTCTGCAGTCGCTCCAGAATTACTTGCAGTGGCGAGTAGTCCGGGTTCTTGTTGGAAACTGGGACGCCCACGGTGCAGTCGTCCACATACTTCCAGCGATGGGGGGTGTCGGTGAGGGCGTCGTTGATGAGGAGGAGGAAGCATAGAGGACCCATCTTGGTCCCCTGGGGGACTCCACATGTCAGCTGTTGGAAATTAGAGACAGAGCCCTGATAGCGAACGGCCTGACGTCTCCCTGTGAGGAAGTCGGCTAGCCACGCTATCAGATTAGGAGGGAGACCCAGACTTACTGCCTTGCTGATGACAACAGTGTGATCAACTAGATCAAAGGCTTTTTTGAAGTCGACAAAAGCAACAGCTAGAGAGGTGTTTCGCTTGTCCAGGTGGCTGTGGATGAATTCAAGGAAGCTGGTCAGGTAATGTGAGGTGGAGGTGGCTTTAATATTTCCGAATTGTCTGATATCCACGGTGTTACAAATTTTGGTGTATGCCCAGTCATATACAAAATCTTCACAAATAAGGCTAGGGATGGGGATGATAGAGACTGGCCTGAGGTCATTGAGTGACTGAGGACTGGAAGTTTTGGGGATGGGAGTGACATAAGATGTCTTCCAGTCCGCGGGGCAAGAGTGTTGGGAGAGTGAGGCGTTTATTATGGAGCATAGCGGTGTTGCTAGCTCTACAGCAAATTCCTTGTAAATTTTTATAGGAAGGTCAGTGGGTGTGGTGGATCTTGGTTTAAATTTAAGTATTCTCTTAAAAACATCCATCGCCTGGACAGTGTGTGGAGGGGAGGGAGCGGGCAGATAGGCAGGAAGCGGAGTGGTGTGGAGGGGAGGAAAGGTTTGACAGATAGCAGCAAAGTGATCGTTCATCTCCTGAGCCGCGAGATTAGCAGGAAGGTGTGAGGTGCAAGGAAGGGATGAAGTGTGCTTTTGTAAGCCACACAAAGCTTTGATCTTAGCGTACCACTGTCTGTTGTTGGTCAGCTTAAGGTGGTGTATCTTGTCTGGGTAATAGCTTGCCTTTGCATTCTTAATCTCCCTGATTACTCTGTTTCTTAGTTTCCTGTAAAGGACCGGGCAGGAGTGGAACGCCCAGGTCCGCTGACGCATGAGTCTTTTAATGCGGGGCGTCATCCAGGGAGCATCAGACGGGTGCGTTGTGACGCTCTTGGCTGGGAAGTAGTGGTGGAAGGCTGCTGTAGTAGTGGCGACGTAGTTTTGCCATTTTAATTGGACGTCCTCCTCATCCAGCACCTCGGTCCACGGGTGTTGTGTCACCCACTGCCCAAACTCCCTCATGGCTGAGTCAGGCATGGGGCGGTGGGTCCTGGTGACAGCTGACCGGGGGGTCGAGGTGGTGGGTGTGGGTGACCACAGTATGGAGAGGTGGGTGCTCCGTCCCATGGGAGGCAGCGGCTTGGGTGGCGAGTACTGCTGGCCCAGGTCTGTGAGGATAAGGTCGAGGATGGCTTGCTGGTGGGTGGGGAAGTCCACGACCTGGGTGAGGTGTAGCTGGTGTAGGATATCGTTGATATCTAATCTGTTAAAGTCCCCACAGATGACCAGCTTGGCAGCAGGATACCTCACCCTCAGGGCATCAGCAGTGTTGATGATGTGAGCGGTGAGCAACTGTGCAGTGGCGGCTCGTGGGGGGTGGTACACGACGCAGACTATGATGGAGGCCGTGTTGTTGGGATGGGAGGGGGGCGTGACTCTCACCCACAGGGCCTCCACACCGGCAGGAATATCGACAGGGAGGTGTGAGGGGCTGAGGGCAGAGCGGCAGAAGACGGCCACTCCCGCCCCCCCTGCGCCCTGACCTGAGGTGATGGTATAGCTGGTAGTCCTGCATCGTGCACACCTCAGGAACAATCTGCCACGCCTCAGTAACCGCCACAATGTCCGCACAAGTAGATCTCACCGTCACAATCACTTCGTCCATCTTGTTGGCCAGAGACGTTGCATTAAATAAGAGGAGTGAGGGAAGACTATACCACGTTCTCGGCACCTCAAAGTGTTTGTATTCCCTCTTCTCCACCCTGCGGTCGTCTCTGGCACTGGAGGTCACTACCTTGATGGGACGCACCACACTTTTGCCTCCTCTCGATCCACGGTTTCGAAATAGTTTTAAGGACTTAAGGCACTGTATCACGTTGGGTGGCGGGTACCCAGATCCTCGTCTACGACGCAGGAGGTAATTGCGTTCGTATGTTTGTACTGAAGCACTCATTTTTCTTTATGTATCACACGCATTCGCTACAAGTGTTCACAAAAACAACAATCCCACCAGATCGAGCCTCAAACTAAACGCTAAAAGTTGAAAACAGAAAAGTAAAAAAACAAAACAAACTGAGGTCACTATCACTAGGGGGCGGGGAAGGCCAACAAGTTGGCCGAGGCTGCTCGAGAGCGCCAAGGTCACACGTCCTGCCCGTATGAGGTCAAGACGGTGTGTGTGTGTGTGTGTGTGTGTGTGTGTGTGTGTGTGTGTGTGTGTGTGTGGTGTTGACTGGGCCACATACCCATCTAGTTCTCATGTTGGATTTGAAGCATCTACATGATTTTGACATTTTAGTGCCACTTATCTTGTTTGTGTGTTTAGTGCTGGTGGTGGTGGTGGTGGTAGTGGTGGATGTAGCTAATCCTGCCTTCTCTCTAGGGGGGACTGCGACCTGTGTGTGAGTTCATGACCTTTAACTTCTCCATGCAAGCCATCGACCACGTTATAAACTCTGCCGCCAAGACCTTCTACATGTCTGCCGGCCTGGTGAGTCGTGTAGTGCGGACCATCATGCACACACACACACACACACACACACACACACACACACACACACACACACACACACACACACACACACACACACACACACACAAACACACACTAATTTTCTTCTAGTTATTCAGTCTTGTTGGTTGTCAAAATAGTTCACAAAGTTTTTCTCTCATTTATTTCATTATTTTACTTGTTTCTTATTCTTGGTTAGTTTTTCCAGTGTTATACTACTTACAAACATGAACTTTTTTTCCATTGAGTCTTTGTGCTGAGTTCCAGTAATAAGAAATAGAGCATCTAATTATACTTATCATCTTTAGCATGTCACTGTGAGTTTCAGTAATGAGAAGTGAAGCATCTTACTACTCACCCTCTTCAATTTGTCACTACAGGTTCCAGAAAGAAGTGTAGCATGTCATTATATTCATCCCCTTCAGTGTGAGCAGCACGGGTGGGTGTGTGACTGTGTCTGTGTTGGCCAAGGTGTTAATATCAAGTCACATTTCAGCTGCACGTGCCTATTGTGTTCCGAGGACCCAATGGTGCAGCAGCCGGTGTGGGCGCCCAACACTCCCAGTGCTTTGGGGCGTGGTACTCACACTGCCCTGGCCTTAAGGTACACCTCCCCTCCCTCTGTGCCCCTTCATGAGTCTGCTTGTCCCTCTGTCTCTCCCAGCACTGCAATTACTATAAAACAAGGAAGTGTATCTCTGAATGTCTCCCCTCCTTCCTTGCCCCTACATAAGATTGTGAGTCCCTCCTTGTCTCTCCTAGTGCTGTTATTTGGCTGCTTTGTGTGTAGTTTTATTGCAGGTTTGGCATGATTGTTACTATTAAGCAAAGAAATGTATCTTTGAATGCCTCCCTTCCCTCCTTGTCTCTCCCAGCACTGTCATTTAGCTGCCTTGTGTGTGGTTCAGTTGCAAGTCTATGACAGTTGTTATAAAGCAAGGAAGTGTATCTTTGTGAATGATTAAGCAGTATGTGATTATGAAGAATAGAGATAATGTTTTATGTATGTTGTAATCCTGAGGCCACAGGAAGCTCTCCTTGCTACTGTTTAGCCACCAATATCCAATGAAGATTTTTACCAGGATGAGTTTTTGTGGTTCACCACAACACCAGGCTGGTGCTTACACCACCAAATGCAACACAATACATAGGACCTCTGTCACCAGCCAGCACTGTCTGTGTTGCAGGTGGTGTCCCCCTATAACTCTGAGGATGCCAAGGGGCTGCTGAAGGCCGCCATCCGGGACCCCGACCCCGTGGTGGTGCTGGAGAATGAGCTGATGTACGGCACGGCCTTCCCTGTCACTGATGAAGTGCTGTCCAACGACTTCGTGCTGCCCATCGGCAAGGCTAAGATTGAGAGGGAAGGTGAGGGGCAGATCAACATTATTTACTACTTTCATTACCTTGTATTCATTGTGTCCCACTGTAGTAGGAAGACAGGCTAGGTAAATGCTATTTGACCAAGTCAGGAGAACTCACAGGTTAGTTAGGAGAAGCACAGGCCAGTTACATGCTGTCTGAGCAAATTAAGAGAATACTGTCATTATATTTCCTACACATTATAAATTACAACATAAAGGAATAGAGTAAGGGAGCTGGGAAGCTCCTTATCTTCTATTTCTGTTTCCAGAATATCTAGTCTGCCTGTCTTTAAGGGGATCTCAGATAATTACTCAAACTAGATCTTCATTCTTATCTCTGCTTGTCATCTTGTACGAGAGTGCCACACAAGAGGCAGCAGCAACACCACACAGTCAGTGATCACCAATGGCTCCTGAAAGCAGCCTGTCTTATTTTCTGCCTGCAGGGAATCACATCACGCTGGTGGCCCACTCCCGTGCAGTGCAGGTGGCCCTGGAGGCGGCGACAGCCCTGGCAGGGGAGGGTGTGGAGTGTGAGGTGATCAACCTGCGCACCCTGCGGCCCCTGGACGAGGAGGCCATTGTACAGTCAGTGATCAAGACGCACAACCTGGTGACCGTGGAGCAGGGCTGGCCACAGTGTGGCGTTGGCTCAGAGATCTGTGCCAGGATTGTTGAGAGTGAGTACTGCTGCGTCTTGTATGTTGCTGTTACTGTAAATTAGTACAGTCACAGTCAGATTTCAAGTCTGTTTTATCTATCTGTCTACATACCAGGTTGGCAATCCCACAGTGGGTGACCCAGACAACACACATCATTCACACTTGTAGTCCCGTCAGCTCCCAGTGGAAAGGGAGTCTCATGGCCCACTGTACTACACCCCAAGAGCCCAGTACAGTAGGCCACAAGACTGTCCCTTTCTACCAGGGGCCGACTGGGCTGAGAGTTTGAATAATTTCAAATTACCTGGATTACAATAGGGCTGCACCTTTCTGATCTAACTCCCAACCTCCAGGCATTCAACCCTGTAAGGAGAGAGAGAGAGAGAGAGAGAGAGAGAGAGAGAGAGAGAATGAACTGATAACAATGACAATACCTCTTCTGACAGATCCAGCACTACACTCTCTATAATCAAAGCATTCAACCCAGTAATGAGATAGAGAGAGAGAGAGAGAGAGAGAGAGAGAGAGAGAGAGAGAGATGAATGAACTGAGGACAACAAAATTACCTCTTTCCACAGGCCCAGCGTTCCACTATCTCGACTCTCCAGTGATCAGAGTGACAGGCGTGGACGTTCCCATGCCCTACGCCAAGAGCCTGGAGGTGGCCTGCGTCCCTCAACAACACGATGTCATTAAGGCTGTCAAAAAAGTACTCAAGCTCATCAAGTAAACATATATATGGAGGGAGAGAGGGGTCAGGGAGGCACTGGCCAGGAAGGTAAGGAAGTGAGGAGAAACTGTGATGTGGAAGGATGCCCTGCTGATGTTGCTGCTCTTATTCTGTGTCTGTCTGCAACTGAAAAAGAGGGATAAAGGATTGAGAAGGGTGATGTTTTTGATGTTTTTCAATTAGAGGAGTGGAGGAAAGGCCTGTTGTTATGTTATTCTTGTTCTAAACCACTCATGTCTGTAGGAAAGGCTGAAAAAGAGGGAGAAAGAATTGAGAAGGGTGATGTTTTTGATGTTTTTCAGTTAGAGGAGTGGAGAAAAGGCCTGTTGTTCCAGTTATTGGTATCCTGAAGTGTTTATCTGCTGGAAAGAGTCAAAATGGGTAAAGAAGAGGTTTTTTTTTTTTTTTTTTTTTTTTTTTTTTTTTTTTTTCACTTGAATGACAAGAATAATAGTGGTGTGTAAAGTTGGGAAATGAAGTTACAAGTGTGAAAAATGGATGGAATGCTTATTAAAATGATTGAAATTTATTATATTCATAGTCAAGTTAATGAAGAAACGAGACTGAAGTGATAGTATAGAAACTTAAACAAAGATTCAGGTGAGGAAAAGTCTATTTATGAAGAATGCCCATTGTAAGTGTTGACATGGAGTAAGTGTTGAAGAATTCTTTATATCTGAATTGGAGACAAGATGGTAAAGGTTGCAAGGTTAATGATAAGTAAGAGACTGCCTCAGTTTGTAAGTTATTAGAAGACTGGCTTAAGTCTGAAGTTAAGAAGGGATATAATTAATGCTTGTGATATTATAAAGGTACTAATATTCCCGGCAAAGTAAGTACCTGTTATAATTATGAGGAATTTATGGTAAAATGATGTTGATGGGAACTGGAAATGCAGAGTTAAGTTAAAAAATAATAAATACAAATAAAGGAAAATGAGAATGAACCAGGGAGTTTATAAAGTAATAGGACAAAATCAAAAAAAGCTCTAGAAATTATTGAAAGAGAATCACAAACTCCAGAAATGAATGAGAGAATCAAAATCAAGAAATGAACAAGAGTGAGAGAGAGAAGCTCCAGAAATTAACAAGAAAGACTGTTAGAAGCTCCACAAATGGTTGATGAACAAGAAACACAAGGAACAATCACTCAGTGCAAGAAAATGAATGAAAGACTCCTGAAAAGTCCAAAAAATTAAGAAAAGGCAGTTAGAATCTTGAGAAACATGATGAATAAGAGACACAAGAAACAAGCATACAAGAATTAATGAAACTCTTGAAAACTCCAAATATTAAGAAGACAGTAAAGAAAATCAATGCATGAACAAGAAAACAATCAGAAGCCAGAAACAAGAGCAAGACAATAAAAGAAAAAATCTACAAACAAAGAAGAAAACAATAAAGTCAGAAATAAGAGCAAGAAAATAAAAAAAATACACACAAGACAATAAAGAAATTTGAGAAACAAACAAGAAAACAATTAAAGCCAGAAACAAGAGCAAGAAAATTAAGACAGATTAAAAAAGAAATGCAATAAAAAAAAACTTGAGAAACAAACAAAAACAACTGGAACGTCAGAAACAAGAACAAGAAAGTAAAAAAAAATTAAGAAAACAAAAGAAAAGCAAAACAATAAGTAAAAACTCCACAAACAAGAAAATAAGGTCAAACAATGAAAAAAAATCCAAAAATTAACAAAACAAGAGTGGGACAATAAAAAAAACAACTCCAGGAATGAACAAGAAAACAACTTGAAGGTCAGGAACAAGAGCCAGTCAGTAAATCAGCAGAATCGGCAGAGTTAGCAGGGTAGTGATGACGCAGCAGGACTGGTGTGACTTGGGTGCCTCTGCTGCCTTCCACTGACCCCTTCCATTGCCCAAAAGTCCATAACCTAGAGGGGGTAATAGATTAACGCTAAATTATAATCTGTTGGAACCGCCGCCGCTGCTGCCGTCGTCGCCAGCGCTCAGCGGAGGAATGACGTATCAATCTCTGTACATAGTGAAAATTTTTGGTGAATAATATATATATAAAAGCAATTAATTACTTTTTAATGGTGATTTCAGTTAACCTCGCATGAGATCAAGGTGAGATTAAGGTGTTTCTTGGATGTCCTTCCTATAGGGTGTGTCTGGTGGAGGGAGAAAGAGAGAGAGAGTGTAAAGTTATATCATTCTTATTATTCTTGATGTTGTTCCTGTTGTTGTTATTGTTGTTGTTGTTGTTGTTGTTGTTATCATTTTTAGTTCCATTCTTCATTTTTGCCTTGTTATAGTATTTTTCATTGATGTAAATACACACACACACACACACACACACATCTATATTTTTCTTGCTTTTTCCATTATAACTTGAATGCATTTGAGTTTAGTAAACAAAAAAGTGAACTTATTTTGTGTGTATCTCTTATTCTATTACAAGTTATCTTCTATTAAGTAAAGTAACAAAAGAATCTCATCATTCACACTTAATCTTACTTTATATTATAAAGTAAGATTAAAAGGTTTATTAAACACTTTTTAACAAATTTTCTTTTCCATTACAAATTATATTCTGTTCACTAAAGTAAATACATCTTTCTGTCTTTCTCTCTTCCATTACACATCAAAAAATATTTTAAGTCAACTAAATATATTTTCTTTGTTTTTCCATACTATTGACTAGAGGAAACACAGTTTTTACCTCTTTTTCCATTACAAAGCAAGTGCTGTTTTAAGTCAAGTAAATTTTGGTGTTCTTTTTTTTTTTCCATACTATTGACTGAAGTAAATGTATTGTCTCTCTCTTTTTCCATTACAAGTGACAACCTGTTAACTGGAGTAATAAGGAGGTGTTATGTTCATGAGTGCCGTGGTTCATTGTTACATCGTGCACAGGTAGAGAGGAGAGAGGGAGTGGTTAACCTTGAGATTATTACCCTTGTTAGTCTGTTGTAGATAATCCTTTGTAGCAAACCTAAGTGACAATAAAGCAAAGGCTCCACCATGTCCTGTGCAGCCTGACAAGCTAATCTACTACACTCCTTTCATGCTAATCGGGATGGCGTCCTATAGGGGCATTCCGATTTCCTGTTTTGTTTATTTTTTTCAGTTTTTATTTATTTATTTTTTCACTTCTACTTTTATTTATATATTTATTTATTTTATTTATTTATCTATCTTTTTGTTTATTATTTGTTTATTTATTTATTTATTTATTTATTTATTTATTTATTTATTTTATTGTTTACAAGAGGACAGCTATGTGTTTTTCCAGTCTTAGTTTATGTATGTGTTCAGTTTTGTTTTCCCTTTATGATGTATATACATTCTTTGCCTCTGTCACCTCTATCTGTTTATTTATCGACTCTTCCTTCAGTTGATGTACACTCCTTGCCACTATCACCTCTTCTATTTATTCATCCACTCTTCCTTCAGTTAATATGCACTCCCTACCACTACCACGTCTTCTAATCTATTCCAGGTATGTGTATTTCAACACTTTCTTATAGGTAGTTATAGTGTACAGGTCCTAAGCTATACATTCCTATATTCCTGCCTACTATCTGTATTTATCGTCTATCCTTCAGTTAATGTACCCTTCTTGCCTGTATCTCATCACCTATCTAGATCTCTTCGGTCAGCTGACATACCCTCCTTGCCTTTGAGTCTCTATCACCTTTCATAATCTGTTCCAGGTATCTGTTTTCAGTTTTTTGTACACTCCTTACCTCTATCGCATCTAATCTGCCCAAAGTATCTCGGTTTATCATTTTTTTTTATAAGGAGAACCTGCCTTTTTTTCCTCTCTTCTCTTCTCTTTCGCCATTGAAACTTCTGCCCATTCTGAAGTTTTCCTGATCCCTCCCATGTCCAGACTTTTTGACCCTGCAATAGATAATTTCTATCTTTACCTTCTAGTTCATTGACCGAGTTGCATTTTGATTAGGTCTCTCTCTCTCTCTCTCTCTCTCTCTCTCTCTCTCTCTCTCTCTCTCTCTCTCTCTCTGTGTGTGTGTGTGTGTGTGTGTGTGTGTGTACTTATAAATCTCAATTTACGTAATATTTTGACATTTTAACAGAACTCTGAGTGTCCGGAAGCTTGCCCCTTTACTCACGATAATGTCACACCATATGTAAAGGAAACGACCATTGATAAGAACACACACGCACACAGATGGACAGTTAATAATAATGATAATAATAATAGAATAGATAATGATGATACTGTTATTACTACAGCTATTACTGCTACTAATGATAATAATATGCTTTAGGATTAGGATTAGCATTTGATAAATAGAGAAAAAAAAATTCTATGTTATCTTAAAGGAAGTATTACACCATTTATCTATATATCCATTTTTTTCAAAGGATAAGTGTGGAATGGAAGACGTGTGTGTGTGTGTGTGTGTGTGTGTACTGTAGTCACGGGTAGAAACGTTTATTTATGCCGCGTCACGGAAAATTTTAAACAGCCGAGGTACAGAAAGTAAACAAAAAATGGGACATGAGGAACCTCTTTCAACTTAACCTGAAGAAGAAGGCTAAGTTGATGAAAGAAAAATGTGTATCGTGTGTATTATTATTATTATTATTATTATTATTATTATTATTATTATTATTATTATTATTATTTTATTTATTCTGGTGTGGTTAGGTTACCGTAAGACTCCCTAGAAAAAATGCAATCAAGAAAAATTAAGATGAAATTGGGTGTTTTAGTATAATAGTAATAGAAGTAGCAAAACTGTTCTTAAAGAAAAAAAAGATAAAAAGAAAATACAAACTAACCGAAATAAACAAGCGAAAACAAGAACTTAAAAAAACAAAAAACAAATGAAAGCTAACCAAAGCAAAGCCAGACAAGCAGACATGAAGATGAGAAATTAAAACATATATGTGGGAGAATATGAGGCGTGGCAGTTGCGACAGGAAGGAAGACGGGGAGGCGGGAGGGAGGGTAAAGGGGGACGAAGAAGGGAGAATTAGGAGAAACAGGGGATTCCCGTGAGATAGCAAATGTTACCTCGCTTCATGCTGTGCTAGGAAGATGTTTAGGGATTTTGTTGCTTTCTTAAATAAAGAGAAATAATCAAATACGCTGTACACGATGAAGAAACAAAGAGTGAAAGTTCAAATTAGATTAAGAAGTTTATCGATAAGAACTAACATTTCCTATCGTAGTCATACACTGAGAAAATGAAGAAAGAAATGATCAAAGAAAGGAAGGTAACCATGCAGAGTGAATATGAGAAAGAAAAGGTAAAAATCAAATGAAATGCAAGATTATAGAGGTCTATAAAAACTCAGAATTTCATTAATTTATAATAATACCACGAAAATTTTGAAAGAAACAGGGATATTTCTAAAACCTCAGGAAGAGAACAAAAATAAGGCAAACACGAAATAAAAATTGATTATCTTTACAAAACATTAAACATTACCCGGCAACAATCAATGTTACTGTCCTACGGGCGTATAATGAAGAACAGAGAGAAACACATAGAAACAGCTAGGGTATTTCTCGATGTACATTTAGGGAAATTTCGTTCACCTGAGGAAGCTGAGGAGTGACGCGCGGCAACACTGTACTATTAAATGCTCAGTAGGTTCCCAGACATTCCAGAGGGAAGGTGTAACATTTTGCTCTCCCCTCAATATCCCCGCCTTGCCCTACGTCACACTCTATTAGCGAGTAAGGTAAGGATATGATAAGGGAATTAACTAGTGGTAGATATGATATAGAGTAAATAGCCCAGTAGAGGAAGAAAAATGTAGAGTAGAAGAAAAATGTTGAAATATTGCAAGAAAATTACTCGGAAAGGAGTGGGTTGAGTAATAATTATTTTGTTGTTGTTGTTGTTGTCGTTGTTGTGTTGTTGTTGATGTTGTTTTGTGTTTTGTGTATGTGTTTGTTTTGTCTGTAGTGTGTGTGTGTGTGTGTGTGTGTGTGTGTCGATGGTACACCTGAGCAAGGTCAGAGAGAGAGAGAGAGAGAGAGAGAGAGAGAGAGTTCACTTTCCATCTTCAATAATAATAATAATGATAATAATAATAATAATAATAATAATAATAATAATAATAATAATAAGAAGAAGAAGAAGAAGAAGAAATAGGTGGAGATTTCGATGCTGGAAAATAGGTTCTCTCTCTCTCTCTCTCTCTCTCTCTCTCTCTCTCTCTCTCTCTCTCTCTCTCTCTCTCTCTCTCTCTCTCTCTCTCTCTCTCAATTAGTTTATGCCCTTACTCTTCAAAGTTTAATTGGAACATTGTGTGTGTGTGTGTGTGTGTGTGTGTGTGTGTGTGTGTGTGTGTGTGTGTGTGTGTGTGTACCAGTCGAGTTATCTACGCATGTGTCAATCCCTATTATGTATGTGCTTGTCATTTACACACACACACACACACACACACACACACACACACACACACACACACACACACACACACACACTTTATCTTTCCAGGAATTGGTGAGTTTGATAAGGAAGTGTGACATGTGTTGTAACGTTTTCATTTATTTATTTATTTTTTTCTTTTTTTATATTCTTTGTATTTCTTTTCTTTTTTTCTGTTTTTTTCTTTTTTTTCTGTTCTTATTTTTGTTCTTTTCGTGTTCTTCATCATCATCTTCATTATCTTCATTTTCCCCTTACTCCTCCGCCCCCTCCAACTCTTCTTCTTCTTCTTCTTCTTCTTCTTCTTCTTCTTCTTCTTCTTCTTCTTCTTCTTCTTCTTATTATTATTATTATTATTATTATTATTATTCTATCACCACCACCACCACCATACTCTTTTATCACGTGTTAGCTTAAATAATCATGCTTCATATTATTAACATACCACGTCCTCTGCACCACCACCACCACCACCACCACCACCACAAAAAACCCTGACAGCCGCCATGGGTTCCCGCCACGCCTTGCCCTGCCTGGTGGTGCTGCTGCTGGCTGCCT
>NC_087193.1:6692183-6697183 GCF_035594125.1 Scylla paramamosain | reverse complement strand
AAACGTCCTTAATTACTAACTTTAAATAGGTATTAATATTATTTTATTTTAGTGTATTTTACATTTTTTTTTTTTACTTTAACTTCAAATAGAGCAAGATAATAATGTTATCGTACGCAATAAATTTTGTTCGTAGTATAGGCGAAATGTAATAATTGTCGTTTATTTACATTATACATTATTTACACTGAAACGAAATACATAAAAAAAAAGTGAATATCCTTTTATTTAATTTAGTAATAATATAAATCTTTTGTCATTAACTAGTATATTTTTTTATATCTATCTTTTATTTACGTATTATATTTTGGAATTTCATGTGTTATATTTTCTGCAGTAATGGCAAAAGCAGCAGTTACATAATATTACAGAAATAGTTAAGTCAGTCATAAAATAATAAGTTTTCTTCATTTCTGTACTATTTTTTTTTCTGATTTCATTTTCTTTAAGGGGACACGTAACAGTTCGCATTTTGGATTGGTATCTTAAGAGTTCCTTCTTGTTAACGCTTACAGGAGATTTATAGCAGTGAAGTTTAGCTCCTTACTAGACTGCTTTGAATACACCACATTACCCTGTTACAGCACATGGATATTATCTGCAGCTATAGTTATGTTCTCATGTGTATTTTTTTCCCAGAGATGATACGGAATCTTATTAATTTGTTACTAATCATGAAAACACCATTCAAAACCCTATCGAATTCGAGTAGAGCCTGTTATAAGTAGCAGAGATAAATAATCCTTGCTAAACTCTCACTAGAATCTTGAAAACTCTTGAAAAACCATTAACTTTCACTAGACCCTGTTGAATCACCACTAAAACCATGAAAACACAATTAAAATCCAAGTAACTTCCACTAGACCTGACAATTGTTGCTGGAACCATGGAAACACCCTTGAAAATCCAATAACACTCACTGGAACCCGTTAAACTATCACTGGAACCTTAATAACACCCTTGAAACTTAAAGAACTTCCACTAGACCCTGATGAACTATTACTACAACCTTAAAAAAAAAAAAAAGCCAAAAAATCACAATAATTTGCACTAAAGCTTCTTAAAAGTAATGGAGGCGAACGTTTAAGAATTCAAAGCTCGTTTTCTTTCATAACATCGCCCATCATTAAAACAGAAGATGGGTTGGTAAGTACGATAATAGCTATTGGTTAACGTTATTTTAGTCATTTGTACTTTCTTCTCTTTGTATTATTATGTTATTAGTAAGATGTTATTAGTAATGGTTGAGGTTATTAAGTATGTGTGCTTATTATAATAACAAATGTAATGTTTTTATGTGTTTATTATTATTATTACTTTCTCTAATGTAATAACTTTTTTCTTCCTGTTTGTGTTGTTGTTGTTGTTGTTTTTGTTGTTGTTGTTTTTGTTGTTGTTGTTGTTGTTTTTCGTGTTCTTGTTCTTGTTCTTCTTGTCATTGCATTTCTTTATATTCTCTCTCTTACAAGTTCATCGTTTCTACACTTTAAGAGAGAGAGAGAGAGAGAGAGAGAGAGAGAGAGAGAGAGAGAGAGAGAGAGAGAGAGAGAGAGAGAGAGAGAGCTTACTTTCATTGCCGTTCTCCGAAATAACAACGCTATCATGATGACAAATGGATCTCTCTCTCTCTCTCTCTCTCTCTCTCTCTCTCTCTCTCTCTCTCTCTCTCTCTCTCTCTCTCTCTCTCTCTCTCTCTCTCTCTCTCTTAAAGTCTTAAAGTAATAAAATCAAATACATAAATCAATAAATAAACAAATGAATAAATATATGAAATAATTAAGTGAATAGATAAATAAGTAAAGAAATAAATAAATAAAGAAAGAAAGAAAAAAGAAGAATCAAAGTAATATATGAGATAGTAGTAATAGTAGTAGTAGTAGTAGTAGTAGTAGTAAAACAATAACTACTACTATTACTACTACTCCTACAACTATTAATAGTAACAATAACACGAACAATAACAGCAAAACCACCACAATCACCACCACCACCACACACACACACCCTGCTTCACACCTTCCCCCGACAGGTGAGACCGTAATGAGCAGGTGAGGTGCTTGATGGCTCCCCACCTACCTGTATTACCTGTACTGATGTATAGCACTCCATAGCACACCTGCTGTTGACACCTGGCGGGAGAGAGCTGAGAGAGAGAGAGAGAGAGAGAGAGAGAGAGAGAGAGAGAGAGAGAGAGAGAGAGAGAGAGAGAGAGAGAGGAGAGAGAGAGAGAGAGAGAGTATCTAAGGAAATAAATGGGAGGAAAACGTGATGGAGGAAAGTGGAGGAAAGGAAGAAAGTGGAGGAAAGAAGGAAGGAGGAAGAAATAAAGCTTTCTCACTTTCTCACTTTATGGGAAAGAATTTGTTCACGTCGACATCCGGTACGTCTCTCTCTCTCTCTCTCTCTCTCTCTCTCTCTCTCTCTCTCTCTCTCTCTCTCTCTCTCTCATGCTGCGGTGCCTTGTTTTCTTTTATTCAATCAGTCAATTTCTCTCTCTCTCTCTCTCTCTCTTCTCTCTCTCTCTCTCCTCTCTCTCTCTCTCTCTCTCTCTCTCTCTCTCTCTCTCTCCTCATCTCTCTCTCTCTCTCTCTCCCCAATCTTAATGAGAGAAAAATAAAAAGATGACTGATTATATGTATGTATGCGTGTGTGTGTATGGTGTGTGTGTGTGTGTGTGTGTGTGTGTGTGTGTGTGTGTGTGTGTGTGTGTGTGTGTGTTAGCAGGCACGGTGATTTGTAGAAAGTTTACCTACATTTTCACGATGGAAAGCAAGTGTATGGTGGTCAGAGTGTTGCCTTCCTTCCTTCCTTCCTTCCTTCATTCATTTTTTCATTCATTCAATCCTCTCCTCATTCTTACATATTTCGACTCGTTTTCTCTTCCTTCTCTATTCTATTCTGTTTTTTATTATTTATTTTATGTATTCATTGTTTTTTCTTCATTTACTTCCTTCCTTTCTTCCTTCCTTCATTCTTTCATTCATTTCTCTCCTCATTCTTACATTTTTTCGACTCGTTTTCTCTTCCTTCTTTCTTTATTCTATTGTTTTATTGGTTTATTTTACGTATTCATTGTTTTTTTTCTTCCTTTACTTCCTTCCTTTCTTCCTTCATTCAGCCATTCCTTCTTTTCCTTCTCTTTCTTCTTCTTGTAGTTCTTTGACTTGCTTCATCTTTTTTTCATTTCTCATTTTTATTTGATCGTTATTCCTTTTCTTGTTATTTTTCTTCACTTTCTTCCTTCCTTCGCTTCTTTCCTTCCTTCCTTTATTCATTTATTCGTTCATTCACTCCTTTACTCATTCTTACAGTTTTTTTTTTTTGGGGGGTTCCTTTCCTCTTCCTTCTCCCCTTATTCTAGTTTTATTTAGTTTAGTTTTTTTTATATATTCATTGTCTTTCTTACTTTCTTCCTTCATTTATTCATTCATTTATTTATTCATTTTTACTGTTTTTTATTTGTTTCTCCCTCATCCTCTCCCTATTATTTTCTTTTTTTGTTTTCTTTCTCTTATTTATTCGCTTTTTCCTTCCTTTCTTACCTTCCTTCTTTCCTTCACTCCTCTCTATCTCTCCTTCCTTCCCTCCTTCCTTTCTTTCCTCCCTTTTTTTTTATTCATATATGTGTTTTCTTTCCAGTAGCACCACCACCATCACCACCACAACAACAACAACAACAACCACAACAACAACAACAACAACAGGAATGGGTGTCACCTGGCCAGGTATGCAAGACAGTGCCGCTAATTTACCTGCACCGCTGAGGTTAATTACTTCCTCACGCACGCACACACACACACACACACACACACACACACACACACACACACACACACACACACACACACACACACACACACACACACACTCCCGCACGCACGCACACACGCACCTGTTTCTCGGTCACTAACTAGAGAGAGAGAGAGAGAGAGAAGAGAGAGAGAGAGAGAGAGAGAGAGAGGAGAGAGAGAGAGAGAGAGAGAGAGAGAGAATATTACACTAAAGCATATAATTTTCACTCTAAACATTCTAAAAAATTATCTGTCTCATTTATTTTCTCGTTTTCTTCTCACAACAAAGCGTGAATAACAGTGAATAGCAGTTTTTCAGTTCTGTCTGCTGTATTTTCTTCTTCCCCGCCGTCAGGAGGAGGAAAACACACCTATTATTAATTTTCACTTTTATTTTACTTTCTTATGTTTTATTAATGCCTCGGGATGCGTTTGTGTCATTGTTGTTGTTGTTTCTTATTTGTTGTTGTTGTTGTTGTGTTGTTTTCGTGGTTTTATATTTTTGTTTATTTATTTTTTTTCACGTTCGAATGCTGTGTTTAATTTTTGCTTGTTTTTTTTTTTTTTGTCATTGTTTTCTATATAATCTTGTGTATTCTTTACTTTTTTTCTTATTTACTTATTTTTTTATTTCAGTCTGTATTTTCTTCTTTCACATTTTAATGATTGCTATATTGTTTACTTGTTTATTTACAGAGTTAAGTTTGTACCCTTATTACGCATTCAAGTACTTTATCTATTATTACTATTATTATTATCATTATTCTCTCTCTCTCTCTCTCTCTCTCTCTCGTCTCTCTCTCTCTCTCTCTCTCTCTCTCTCTCTCTCTCTCTCTCTCTCTCTCTCTCTCTCTCTCTCTCTCTCTCTCTCTCTCTCTCTCTCTATCTATCTATCTATCTATCTATCTGTCTATCTGTCTCTCAGTCAGTCTCGCACGAGTGAATGTATGTAACCATAAAACCAGAATTTAAGCCTAAGAGAGAGAGAGAGAGAGAGAGAGAGAGAGAGAGAGAGAGAGAGAGAGAGAGAGAGAGAGAGAGGCTCAGATATGAAAACTTTCCCTATATTGCAATTAAGAGACAGGGCAGGTAATTAGCACAAATGACACAGGTGAGGGCGTGTTTACCTGTCACATGCACTTACCTGAGGCTAATTAGCATAGATTACAGGTGAGAGTAACGGCTAACCTCTTATTATTACGGTACGTT
>NC_087193.1:6604683-6687183 GCF_035594125.1 Scylla paramamosain | reverse complement strand
CCCCTGTGACCCCTGGGACTCTTAGCAACCAGTACCCTGCAGGAGGCGCTGACGAAGTGTACCAGATCAATACTCCTGAAGGGATAGACGTGGGGGTCACCAATGACGTCCACTCCCACCCCGAGCAGAATAGGGGACGTCCTACCTTTCAAATAGGGAATAGGATTAATAGGACTTCGTATGTTAGTGAAGGAAGCTTATATCCTGGTGGGGAAGGCGCTTATCCTGCTGAGGGAGGCTCCTATTCTGCTGGGGGAGGCTCCTATTCTGCTGGGGGAGGCTCCTATTCTGCTGGGGGAGGCTCCGAAGGCTCCTATTCTGCTGGGGTAGGTTACGTAGGTGAAGGGCAGCAGGGGAGCAGCCAAGTGAGCCAGGTGGTGGGTGCGGGGCAGGGTGTACAGACAGGAAGCAACGCAGGCTGTGGGATGCGGTGCCTTTGGAATGACCTAATGAGATACCTTGATCATTACAGCTCCACTAAGGACAAGGAGGCTTCGCTAAGGGCGCCGCTAACCCAGACACACCCACACCACCGCCCACACCGTCCACCACAACAGCAGGGGAAGGCACACAGACATCTGACTAACACCCCAACGCCCCTCGCTACTAATATTAACAGGAGGCAGCCCACACTCCGTCAGCGCCCACACCCACACCCTCCCAGGAAGACCGCGGTGGTAAGGGACAAGAGTAAGCCAAACACCCCGCCCCTCCTGCGTCCCGGGCCCTCCCTACTCCTCCCGCCCCGTCAGTTCCTTTAGCCGCAGCGAGAGGTTGGGACACCAGGGTTGAGATTAGGTAGGTTTTGTTGTTATTGTTGTTTTTGTTTTGTTTGTTGACTCATGATTGTAATGCTCTCTCTCTCTCTCTCTCTCTCTCTCTCTCTCTCTCTCTCTCTCTCTCTCTCTCTCTCTCTCTCATGTTGTATTTATTTGTCTTATTTAAAATTTCTTTGTTTCTTTGTTTTATTTTATTTCAGTTTTATTCAGTTTTTCTGTTTTTTTCTGTTTTTTCTCACTTTCTTTCGTTTTTATCATTTTTTTTCTTATTCATTCCATTTACTTTGTAAATATATCTTTATTTTCTTTATTTATTTTGTTTTTGGTTGTTTTCGTTTCATTGTGAGTCGAAAAACAAAAGACATGCTTCACTAAAAAAATCTAACCTTATTGTAAATAATTTGGGTATGGAAACTGTACAAAGGCATGTTATTATTATTATTATTATTATTATTATTATTATTATTATTATTATTATTATTATTATTATTATTATTATTATTGCTTGTTACCACGGGGCTTGTGGGTAATCATAAGTTTCGTCCCCCACACAACAACATGCTCTCCCCGGATGTCTTTTTATATTGTTGAATTCCACAAAAGTTATAACAAAGAGGAACAGATCGCTTATAATGGAATTGGAGCTTACTTGGAGTGTTGACTTTAGGGAATTTATAGTCTAAGTGTTGTGTTTTATACAGAAATGTTTGAAATTATGGTGTTCAATATTATTTTCGTAAACGGAAAGACATATATTATTTATACTGTTTTTTAAGGAAAGGAAATTAGTAAATATTGAGATTAAAGCAAATTTCCTTTATATTTTTAGGAAAGAGAAACGTGATTTTTTTTTATTTCACATTATATTAAAATAAAACAGAAAGATAAGAGGGAAACAAAGAAAAAACAGGAAAGAGTAAAGAGAATGTTATTAATAATAGAACGAATAGATTAATAATTGTTGTTGTTACTGATATTACTTTGTTTGTTGATATGTTTGTTATTTTGTTTGTGTGGCTTGTTTACACTTTGTTATTGTTGTTGTTACTGTTGTTACTTAGCTTATTGAACTGTTTGTTGGCTGTAGCATTGTTTGTAGCACTGACACACCAACAACAACAACAACACACACACACACACACACACACACACACACACACACACACACACACACACACACACACACACACACACACACACACACAGCATGGCAGGTCCGTGTATGCATGAAATATTTAAGTTTCCCATTTAAACACCTCTTCTCCTCCTCCTCCTCCTCCTCCTCCTCCTCCTCCTCCTCCTCCTCCTCCTCCTCCTGGCGGTGGGTGGGGAGGAGCCATCTCTTTTACTATTCTGTTTCTCTCACTGTATATTAGAAACCCCTCAAACACCCCAGTAAAAACCAATAGAAATACTGTTGTTTGCTCTCTCTCTCTCTCTCTCTCTCTCTCTCTCTCTCTCTCTCTCTCTCTCTCTCTCTCTCTCTCTCTCTCTCTCTCTCTCTCTGGATAACATGCTAGTTTTCATAAGAAGTAACTGAAAACACAAATATCTCTTCCTATGCTCCTCCTCCTCCTCCTCCTCCTCCTCCTCCTCCTCCTCCTCCTCCAGGTGTACAGAGGGGTTCTCGGCCTAATGAGATGACAGGTACATTGGCTGGCCCGTGTGTTACCTGTTCATTGTGTACAAAAATAAAATATACGCTTTTAATCTTCTCCAGGTGAGCCTCTTTCATTGACCTACTTGTGTTCGTGTGTAGGTGTGGTAGTAGAAGTAGTAGTAGTAGTAGTAGTAGTAGTAGTAGTAGTAGTAGTAGTAGTAGTAGGCAATAGACACCTGCCGAAACGATAATTACTCCCAGTGAGGTCTAAAGCACTGTTCAGGGGGTACTGTGAACTTATCATTAAACCCAGCTGTGATCTCACTGAACGTTTCCCTTTGTGTCTCGCAACACAAGGGGGCAGTCACAGCCTGCCCTCTAAAGACAACTCTCTTCCTCCACACAAAACTACAAGCACCTAATAACACACACACCTTTCACTCCTTCCTTCTTCTATTCCCTCCATCCTCATTCTTCTCTTCTATCTTCATCTCCCTACCCCCCGCATTTCATCTCATCATTTACATCTCTATACTCATTTCCTCCTTCACTCTCTCCCTCCTGCCGGCGCTGCGTCAGGAGAAAGAATACCCCCTCGTGGTCAGCTGGCTTGTCCTGAAGGAGGCCCCGACGATGGAGTGTCCTTATGGTTACGTCCTCCTGGCAATGGGGGCGAAGGGCGGCTCTCAGATCCTCCTCCCCCAGGGGCACGGAAGGGTATGTCAGGCCCCCCAGCAGGTATTTTGTGTTTTTTAGAGCCCCCTGCAGGAGTTAGAGCTTGTTTGTTATTGAGCAGGTGTGCTTTGTAGGAGTGAGATTGTCGGGTCTCTCTCTCTCTCTCTCTCTCTCTCTCTCTCTCTCTCTCTCTCTCTCTCTCTCTCTCTCTCTCTCTCTCTCTCTCTCTCTCTCTCTCGGTAATACTTATTGTAGGGGCAAAATTAATGACTCCGTTTTCTATGAAGGTATTAAAGGAGCGACATTACTGCTGTTGCTGCTACTACTACTACTACTACTACTACTGCTACTACTACTACTACTACTATTACTACAAACACGACTTACGGCCATAATGAGCACTCCTCCGGGTCGTAGCAGGGACACGAGACGACCCACCATCAAGTAGTAGTCGTCCTTGCTTGATGCCACGAATTCCAGACACAGGGTCGTCATTACCACGTCGTAGGAGGCCCTGTAGTAGAAGTAGTAGTAGTAGTACTAGTAGTAGTAGTAGTGGGGTAGTGATAGTAGTGTTGGTGGTGGTTGTGGGAGTGGGATGATAGTAGTAGTAGTAGTAATAGTAATTCTGTCTAGGTTATGTTAGGTTAAGTTAGGTTAGGTTTGGTTAAGTTAGTTCGTTACGCGTCTGAGGAAAAAAAATTACCATATGGAAATTAAAAAAAAAAAAAAAACATCCTACTCTTCTCGTCCCTTGACCTCGTAACCTTTCATGCCCTTCCTGCACCGTGACCTCTCTTGACCTGAACTAACCTGTGGGCGGGAGAGATGAGTGGGTCGTCCATTGTAAGGTCACACGGAATGACCTCTGCGAAGCGTGACCTCAGCTGACTCTCGATGTCCTTCACACTCCTGGAGCAACACTCGAGAACTGAGGAACTTCAGCGAAAATTTATGCACCATATTCTAAAACTCCTGCGCCGCATCTCCACTACATTCAAAAGTCTCTGGTTGAAGTCACACAGGTTCTAAAGTTGCTTATATTGTTTTAGCGACAGATTAACAAGATTTTTATATCATTGACAGGAGGAACACTCTTGAGGACCCGGCTGATCATCTCCATGGCCTTTGAAAATAGTGGTGGTCAGAGAGCGAAATGTTTCAGAATACTGTATAGTCTGTAAAGTGATGTTACCTGTTCTAGGTGTATATTGGTGGTACTTGTTAATGAGCATACCTGTGAGGGCTGAGGGAAGCCAGGTAGTTGAAAAAGACTGACCAATCCAGAGCTTCGTCCTTCCCTTCCATCCAGGCCTGCATCTCGCATCTGGAAGAACAAGCAAACAAGGGTACATACACATACCATTCACACTCTCAGCCCCTTCGGCCTCTGGTGGAAAAGGACAGTCTCGCGGACCACCGTACACCCCATGAGCTTAGGCACAGCACAGCTGACCACTTACATCCACAGCAAGGCCCCACAGCATGTACTGGTTTATGCCTGTCCTTTCTTGATAATAGTAGGTAACAATGATGACAATTATAATGATAAAAATTATAATAAAATGATGGTGGCTGTAGTGGTGATGATGGAAGGTTAGGTAAGGGAACCACCCACCTGTTTTGAGGCAGAAACTCGCTCATGGTGACGGAGGAGGCGAAGGCGGAGGCGCAGGCGGTGTACACAGGCACAGGACCACAGCCCACCTCGAGCAGGCGTCTCCGGGCGGCGCTGCGGCGGGCTAGGCGAGGCTCTGAGGAAAATGAACAGCATTTGAAAGGATAGTGAGAAAATGAGTTGTGGTCATCTACTTTTCCTTGTGAGGGAAGGTGTAAATGGTTGGAAGTTGTGAGATGTGGTGTGTGCTTAGCGTGGGTAGAGAAGCCTGGGGTGTTAGGATTGTCAAGAGCTGTCTGTTACCCTTTCCTGTGTCTAACCCGCCAAGAAGCCTAGCGTGCCCTCACCGGCGTGGAAGGCGTGGTGGTAACACTGCAGGAAGAAGGCCAGGTCCTGGTCCACAGAGGCGTAGTAGGTATCGTGGTATGCTTGTGGGTCGAAGTGCCTCAAATACTGACCACGCGCTGCCTCGTCTTGCATCGCAGAGCCCTCGCCACTCATCCCGTGCTCCCTGCCTCCGTGTGTCTCCTTCACCAGCACCCCGTTATATAGGTTCACATCTCTCCTCCCTCACCACCACCACCTATTAGATATCGCCATTCTCCTTATCTTTATAGCCTCACCATTACGCTATCACCACCACCACCGCCACCATCACCACCAGCCGTGCATCATGAAAAGTTGTATTGTCAAACGTTTTGGCAGCCTGACTTCCTCAGGCTCCAAAGGAAGTTATTTAGGATTTTTGAATGGTTGCATGATTCTATCCCTTTCATTTCTGCTTGGCACATTTTTCATACCTCACTGACCGCTCTGGGACATTTCTTCTCGTTATACACTCATCTACAAACATTATATAGGCTTATTTGTTTCCACTCCTTCCCTCCGCTCTCTCCATCCTCTGTCTCTTCACTCATCCACTTTCATCTCTCTACCCCTCCATATCCTCTCACCCTCACTCATCTTCACTTCTTCCTTTCTTCTGTTCCCTCCATTCTCGTTCTCTTTCTCACCACCAATATTCTCCTTTCCTCTCCATCTTTCTTCTACATTTTCTCTCACCTTCATTTTCCCTTCCGTTTACTCTCTCTCTCTCTCTCTCTCTCTCTCTCTCTCTCTCTCTCTCTCTCTCTCTCTCTCTCTCTCTCTCTCTCTCTCTCTCTAGCCAGTGTGTGTGTGTGTGTGTGTGTGTGTGTGTGTGTGTGTGTGTGTGTGTGATCGCTGCACACATAAAGCTTCCGTGATCTCCACTATAGCCGCGCCTCAGCATTGACTAGTGCCTCCCCGGTTCAGTGCCGAGGCGTGCGTGTGTGAGAAAGGGTGTGTACAGTGCTATGGTAGGGAGGTGTGCTGGGTGGGGTCTACATTACGAGTGCTTTGTAAGTGGAAAAAAAAATAATAATAATAATAAATAATTAAATAAATAAATCTTCTAATGACCAACTTTTAATCGTCTGAACACATTTTTATCTGGTTTTGATCTGAATCTGTACTTTGACATTATTTGTTCTTGCATAAGACTATCTTGAAGTCAAGTTTTCATGTGTATTTTAGGATGCACAATGAGACAGATTAAAAATGATAATGAATAAAGGAATAAAATACCCTCGAAAATCTTAATAACATCCACTTAAGTTTATCATATGTGAAGAATTTAATTGACCTATCATTAGAATCATGAAAGAAACTTGAATCTCGAATCTCTTCCACCACTACCTATTAAAAGCAGTAAAATAAGATGCCGGAACATTTGAGAGTGCTGCCCCATTGTCTAAAGTTTGATTTGATGTCAAGTGCAATGAGAAGTATCTGATAACTGTGTGGTTTGAAATATCCTGCTTCAAACTTCGGTTTCATTTCCTGTCTGTATAATCGGGTTTTTCTGACGGAGATATTTGATAGTCTTAATTTTGTTTGCGAAGAAATGCAACAAGAACTGTGAAGTTATGTGGAGATAATTTCACCATTATTATTATTATTATTATTATTATTATTATTATTATTATTATTATTATTAATATTATTATTATTATTATTGTTGTTGTTATTGTTGTTGTTGTTGTTGTTGTGGTGGTGGTGGTGGTGTTGATGGTTCTGTTGATGATTATTATTTTTACTACTACTACTACTACTACTACTACTACTACTACTACTGCTACTACTACTACTACTATCATTGGTAATAGTAGTCAGAAATAGTAGAAGTAGTAGTAGTAGTAGTAGGAGGAGGAGGAGGAGGAGTGGTAGTAGTGGAAGCAGAAGCATTTCAGGAGTTGCTTTGTGTAAGATCAAATACAGTTTCGCATTTCCCATTTCTTTCATTCTTGTTCTAAAATCATTGTTGCCATTATCACTGTCGCACCATACGATACACCAATAATTTACCAACACGACTTAAAGTTTGTTCGTATACCACACAGATAAGCTTTTGATTGGTTGAGGGGCATAAGCTTATGTCGGAGTGTGGCTTCCTTTGCACACTCAGCGCGTCAGCAGCCTTCATGGGACAGCAGCATTCAGTAGTCAACATCTTGCCGGCTTCAGTCACCGCTTCAGCGTCACGTTCTGCTATTGTCTCTGCGCTGCCTCCTGATATTTAATGCCAAAAAAGCACCTCGAGGCCTGACGATGAATATGAAGGTATGTAGTGATCTGTCTTCATACTGGTTTCAAGGACGTCGTCTCTCTCTCTCTCTCTCTCTCTCTCTCTCTCTCTCTCTCTCTCTCTCTCTCTCTCTGGCCTAGATAGTCTTTTTTTCCCAGTTCATTGGCTTCTATTTAGACTCTTAATGGTGTTATTATAATGCTGATGTGTATCATTCGTCTACGGTCATCTGCTGGTCACCCAACCAACTGTTCCCCTACGGAAAGACCTCGTACTTACCTATCTTTTAGGTAGGATTGAGACTGATGGGTGTGTGTGTGTGTGTGTGTGTGTGTGTGTGTGTGTGTGTGTGTGTCCTTAGTACCGTTCCTTAATTTGAAGCACGCAGTCACTCTCACTTTATTAGTTTCACATGTGCGTGTCTCAAACATCAGGAGAAAATAACACATTGAAACATGTGTGCGTAACTCAGCTGCGGAGGGGGTGAGGGCAGACGCATTTGATAAGAATACACGTTTCTACAGTCAAGTGTAATAAAAAATAAATAAATAAATAAATAAAAAAGAAAGAAAGAAAGAAGAGAAAAATTTCCGTTGCTGCTGTGATGCTGTTAATCAAAGCATCTGACGAGGACCCTAGTGTTGCCATAGTGTTTTTTTTTTTTTTTCCGCGTGGCTTTTCCGTAGTGGATACAGCGGGAAAATGATAGACATGCAGTTTTGCGATGTGCGATTCAAAGCGATCACGTCCTGGCGCCGACTGTTTGGGAACTTTCGGTTGTAAGTCAAAAGGGTTACTTAGTCATATAACTTGAGATTCAGTTTATGTAAAAATTCTCTCTCCCTCCCTCTCTCTCTCTCTCTCTCTCTCTCTCTCTCTCTCTCTCTCTCTCTCTCTCTCTAACGCAGTAGCTTACATAACAAGCCTAATATGATCGTAGTATAATGTGTTAAGGAGCATTCATTCCTCCGTCAAGGTAACAGGTGGAGCAAAGGGGTCTTTTGGAAGAGGACGTGGCACTGAAATCCTCTATCTCCCCGACCAACGCAACATTCATCTCAGGGCCACACTCTGAAACACTATTGCGCCGCACCTCTACTACTTTCAAAAGGTTCTAAGTTGAATTTACACGGGTTTTTAAGGGTGTTTTTTTCATGGATTTAGTGACAGACTAACAACATTTCTATATTATTAACAGGAGGAGCAATCATGAGAATCCGGCTAATCATCTCTGTGGCCTTTGAAAGTAGTCGTGGTGAGAGAGCAAAGCTTTCCTGAATACTGGCCTAAGTAATAAAGTTTTGATTATCGCAGCCCAAGTACAGTTGGCTCACGATGATAGGTCATTGGCTATCATATAAGACCACGAGAGCAGATTTAGATATATTCGCATACCCAAAAATAACATAGGAATACTTATAGAACGAATTTGAGCCTATCAAAACTTTAATACTGATGCTTTTTTGTTTCTAGAGTGACGTTTGTGTGTGTTTATATGCTGTAACTGTGGTGTCTATTGTTTACTTGATGGCCACAGCGGGTGATAAGCAATGGTGCTGGGATGCCTGACGTAGAGGGCGAGGGGGGCACTCCAGCTGGTGAGCGTGACGCGGGGCCTCCACCCAGCTCTCACCAGTACCAGGGAGAGGAGACACTTGCACCAGGAAGCTTGGACACGGAGGAGGAGGAGGAGGAGGAGGGGAAGAGTGTGGGTGTAGAGGCTACTGTGCCTTCCCCGCCCACCACCACCACCACCTCACAGCTGTTCTCCGCCAAGATCATGCTGGCCTGTAAACTGTCCCTGCTCTTCCTGGCGCTGGTTATCGTGGTGCAAAGCAGGTGAGGGCGTGGCAGTAGTGGGTACTGCTGGGAGGCGTGGCGGGCTGGGTGTTAGTTGCAGGGGTGGTGGTTGTAAATAGTAAAGATGAATCTTACCAGTACCAACTGCTGATTTATTCTATTGCTGCCTCTTTCTAGGACAGGCAAGCTTGATGGCCTGGTGGGATGGTGAGGTTTTAGGGCGGGAAGGCCTAAATAGACCAAATTCTTGAAGCCTTAAAAGTTTAAGGAAAAAAGTCAACAAACAAGGAATATCCAGCCGCCCATAACATCCTCAACGCTATCCTAACCTTTTGGGCTCACCATCCTTGCTAATTAGGGGGTGTTTCCAGCTACGCTAACCTAACTTGTAACACAATACATCCAATATGTTCCACCTGGACACCCCCTTAAGGACATTAACCTAACCTAACTAACCGGGGCCTATGCTCCCTCTGAACCCCCACCTATAAGGACACTAACCTAACCTAACAGGCTTGAGATGCTTCTTTAGTTTACTTTAATTTGTTTCTAGGTTGTACATTTTCTTTGATAGGTAACAAGTACTGAACAGAATTGCTTCAGTGTCTTTTGTTTTTCCACTTCCCTGGTTTAGTGATCTTGTACAAGTGATCACTCAGTTGTCAGTAATATGCTACTCACCTCACCCCTGGAGGAAGGCTTCACTTGCTGGCCAAGTGGGGTTTCTCTGACCTTATGTGCTGTGACATCACTTTTATATTTGACTTAGAGTAGTACGCAGGCAAGCTCATCTCCATAAAGGAGATCATATCTTAGTATTGTTTCATTGCACACCCATTTACTTATCAGCAACATAAACTTGGTTCCTGTGTCTCGGTGTTTACTTGACTCAATCATTAAAAGAGAGAAGTGAGATGATTTCCATCACATATTTCTGCTCTTGATTTGCTGATTCATTGTTGCAGAAGACAAGTCCCCACAGACTGGTCACTGCAGTGTATAGTTAGTCATTAGGAGAGTTGTGTATCATACCTATACTAGGAAATTTGGTACTTGTATTTCCTGGTGTATGAGAGACTTTTCCTGGAAAAAAAAAATTAAAGTTTGTCATATAGGTATTTAATATATTTATGATAAAGCATTTAAGATATACATATTTAAAACAAAGGTACATCACACAGAAAGGTGTGTCATATGTGCCAAAAAATGTATTATGTATATATTGCATTTGTTGACAAAGTTGCATCTCGCACCACTCAGGGTGACTGCCATAACACAGCCCTCTAAACAATACAAGAAAATAAATAAATGAATAAATCTTACCATAAAACAATGATCATATTGTAAAGTATGTAGTCCCTCAACTCACAGAACACCCAATATATTGGGCACAAAATAGTGGCTTGCCTGGAGGGTAATGTGTACTGCATTATTGCACCTATTCTGGCATTGACTAATTCTTTTTGGTCTTTCCCTCTAGTTCGTGGGCAATATCATCCAAAGGGTAAGGGAGTACCATAGTTTCCTTGTCTTGTAGAGGTGTCTTTAGCTGTAGAACCTCAAGGGGTTGGCTGAATCCCTGAGGAATGCTTGCACAAACCTAGCAACTAAACTGTAAAAGATAGTCTTATGAAGAAATGAGTTTGTGCTTTGGTTTACTATGTTGCTGTGTTCTTGTCTTAATATCTACTTTGCTCCTTATATTTCATGCATTTCTTTATTTCAAATGAGTTTTCCATTGTTATTGCCAGTTTTCTCATCTTGCTTCCTGTTATGTGTTTGGTGCAGTGCTACATTTTGTTGTTGCCTGTTTTCCGTTATATAGTACATAGCTTGTTTTCACTTTTCCTTCCCAATCTTTTTTTGTTCAGTTACCCATCCGGTAGAACATGTACATCACAATAACAAAATCAGGTTGTCAGTGTAGTGGCAAGACAGTCAAGGCTAACCAACATCCAATAGGAGCTTGATGGTCCTTTGCAGCTCAATTGGTAGCAAGTAGTTTCTGTATAATGTATGTTGGGTTTGTATTTCTGGTCACTCCTCTTGGATACCTTTTGAATTTAATGCCTTAATGTTTCAAAAGCTGTCATTATAATGTAACTAAGATTTCGTGGACAATTGTGGTAAACATGAGTTATCTTTCCCAGCAGAGGACCACTGATACGCAAAACATCGTCCCCACAACCATTCTTCCCACAACACTCCTTGGTGACCGACTTTTACACTGGGGATGTGGAGGGACTCACTGAGCGGCTGCTAGCAGCAGACCTCTCACTGGTGGTGTACTATGCACCATGGGACCGTGCCTCACAGACGCTGCGCTGGGAGGTGGAGCGTGCAGCACAGTACCACCATGAGCAGGTAAGTTAGGAGGCAGCAGGGACCATGTTCACATTTCAGATATTGGAAAGAGGAAATTGTAAAGTACATGTGTGAAAGGTTTTAGTAGAGGCCAAGTATCTGAACAGGTAAGAAGGGAATGTCTGGATAGGGAAAGATGAAGAGGAGAACCTTCTGCATTGGTTACCTCATGGGGAACACTCACAGGCTGAGTGAGGTGTCAGAGAGATAGAAGTGTAAACTATTTTCATTGTTAAACTTTCAGGACTAAAATGGTGTGTGTGAATGGCCGATGTATTTTCTATGGTTTGTTTATTTTTGTTTTGTCTTGTATTGAATGATCTGGTGAGTAAAGTTGTTTCTTTTAGATCTACTTTGCTGCAATCAACTGCTGGCAGCCAGGCTCAGAGTGCAAGTCCAGGTATAAGATCCGCAAGTTTCCAGCAATAGTTTTACATGTTCGCACTTCCTCTGGAATGGAAACCAAGGCGCTGGCATATGGTGGACTCCCAGAAGCTGCCCATCTCATACGTTTCCTCTCTCGCTGCTTGCGCCCACTGACCCACATTGCCGCCCATGCTGATCTTCCCAGGCTACAGATTGACCACAGTGTAAGTGGAACTTTTTTATGTGGCAGTTGTATGAGTATTTTCATTCCTGTCATCAGGCCAGGAAGCAGAAAATGGTGGAAGATGACCAAGTAGCACCACTGAATTTAAACATGATGTAAAAAAGATTTTATATTCTTACACTTGTACTACAGTGCTTCCTTTGTAGTGGAGGAGAAAGAGGAGAAAACATCACAGTACTTAAGAAAGTGTTGACCTTACAGGCTGTGGTGCTTGGCTACTTCGACTTCACCTCCACCCTGGTGCCTCGAGGCTTCACATCATACTACCTGGCAGCACTGCGGTGGCTGCAGCATGAACCAGCTGGTGCTGTGGCCTGGGGTGTGGTGACCAATCCTCAGGTGGCACAAGCCTTTACCCTCAATGCCTCTCAGTCCATCCACCTGGTGCTCTGGAACACTACATTGGTGAGGTGACTTATTTTCTTTACAGGTACATTGTGTTTCTTGTGAGTTATTATTTTATTTTCATATCTTCAAGTCCCCAAGATACACGCCAGTTCCTCACTTCCTTTTCATTGTCAGGCATTCAGCGATGCAGGTTCATCAGACAGTGAAGGCATCAGCAACTGGGTAGCCAAGCGTCTAGATGAGACGGCCTCGTGGCTTCACTTCTCAGGCGACAAGAGTCAGGTGATGAGCAGAGCAACACAGGAAGGCCCCACCTTGCTGCTCTTCTCTCCTGACAACCCCTACCGCACCACCAATGATCCTTTCACCCTGGTGAGTGGAGGACTGGCTGGGGAGGTATACATGAAATGAATGGCGTCTAACAAATATTGTTGAACGGAATGGATGAGAAGTATGACAAATATGCTTGAAGGGCTGAGCATGTACTGACAATACTGTGATGATAATGGTGACACCCAATTCTCTTGGCAGCTGAGAGAACTTTCCCTGGAGTACTTCAACTGCAACCAGTCCAGTAGAGTGTCTACACTGGCCCGCTACCTTGGGACGTCACGGTCCAGGGGCCGCACACTTCAGAGGAAGGTGGAGAAGGCCTGCCACTCCTACCTGGTAGAGCACCTGCATATGTTGCATCTCTCACAGCAACACCACACTTCTGAAGGTATGTCACTGTTTTATCTCATTTTTATTGTGTATCTTTATCCCCAAATGAGTACAGCCTATAAGTATTTGGATCATAGTGGTGGGGAGAATTGAGAGCTTTCAAAGAACTGATGTGGTCATCATAGTAATGAAGAGGAAGTGTCCCTATAATCACATGGCATTACCCAAAATCATGATGGTATCATGTTACAGCTGAAAGGTGCTGTCATGGCTGGGAGACAGGAGGGGAGTGTACTCCTGCATCAGAGGGAGGCACTGTCATCCAGGAGTGTGCCAATCCTAACCTTCAGTGAGTTATCTTCATATTCTTTGATTACAAAACTCAGAAAAGCTTAATATTTTTGTATTCTTGTGGTCAAGAAATAGGGAGGAATATGAGGTAGTGTACCTTAACCAGCTGTACATGACTGACTGCTGTGTGACTTTGTTGTACCTTTGCATTTAAGAGTTTTATTTTTATTTGTATGTAATGTATTGAGAAACTGCTATGTGAAGGAAGTGTTAGTAGATTGGAAAGAATTAAACAAAGAGGGAGGGAATATTTTGATAGGGAGGTGGAAGCTCTGCCTGAACTACCTCCTTAGGAGACACTAGTAAATAAAAGTGAGGCATAAGAGAGGGAATGCTTTGAGAAGTATGTAAGATCCCAGGGACAGATCTTATTCTGTGTACAGTCCATATTTATGAAAGTTTGAGTTGTCTTTTTAATGGTCATACATTGAAGTAGGTATGTAAGTGTAAAAAATCTTTATTGTCTGGAGATATTTTTGTTTCTGTGTAACCACTGCCTTTAACATGAGAGAATGATAGCTATGCATAACTTTGTACCTCTTCCTCCTCTTCACAGAGTTCGGGCCAACTTGCTTCAGCACGTCAAGAGTCTGATGATGGTGCTGAGCGACTCCTGCCGTGAGATGGTCCTGCAGTACAGCCCCTGGAAGGATTCCTCACTGTGCTGCCATGAGGCCAACACCTCCTCCTCCTCCAGCACCCCCACAGTGCCACACATTTCCATGACCAAGACCCATGCAGGGGAGAAGGTGAGTCATTGCTTGAATGACTGTACTTAGTGTTGGTGTTGTTTAGTCCTGGTACGTTATACTGGCAGTTGTGTGAAAAAGTTTATAAGGGAAGGAAGTCTTTGTACTATTCATGGACAGAGAAAGCATTTGATGGGTTTGAAAGGAAAGTGCTATTGGATATTCTTAAACTATATGGTATTGAAGGCAGATTGCTGGAAGGAGTGAAGAATTTGTATGTAAATAACAGGGAATTTGTGAGTAGGCCCATCAAGAGGGGGGCTCAACTGGTGCATTGCTCCAGGGCCCCATGGAATCTTTGGGAGGCCCATTAGATCTCAGAGGAAGGGTCCCTTCTCTACCTTTACCTACTGGCTGCAGGGGTGGGATCCCTAAACTATTCCTGCATCAGCACATTTTAGTTCTCTTGGCAGCCCTGTGTGTGAGATTTGGTGATGATGTGAGAGAGAGAGAGAGAGAGAGAGAGAGAGAGAGAGAGAGAGAGAGAGAGAGAGAGTGAATGAATGTCCTCAAACATGTGGGGTGTGAAGTAGTGATGTATCACATATTAAATTTTAGAGGTCCACAGAGGTGCAGGCAATGCTGTACATGTATTTGTCATAAAATGCAGTTGTGGAGGTTAAAATACTAATATTTGCAGATGCAGTTGTGGATTATTTTTACTTTCATAGCCACAGCTGCAGATGCAAGTTATTTTACACGTCACAGTTCATTTATGCAGTACATTGAGACGAGTTTCAGCCACACTTAAACGTACGAGTACATTTAAGTGTGTTGCCAGGATGCGGGACGGGGACCCAACTCGTCATGCATCCCACCAGCCACTTTCCCCAGCCTCCACCCTTGGAAAGTGGCAGACTTGAACTGGTGATCATTATTAGCTTCTTGTTATGTCACAGGCTGCAGCATTTAATAATCAAACTTGAGAAGTGGCAAATTTTTCTTCAAGAAGAGTAGTTTCTCAGCTTTCTTCCCCTTGAAACAGTTCCTCTTTTCATCATGTGTGTTGCCAGCACCACTAAGTAGCCATTCAGTGGTAACACTGCTTGGGGGGCAACTCAGATATTGTTGGGCGAGTTTTCCTAATGCAGGGTATGTGGTGGTGTTTGTCTTCCACCACATCAATGGGTCTTCATTAGCCCCCAGCCTTTTCTCCTTGTGGTATTCATGAATCATGTCCATTGTGCTTGCCTCAGCCATCTCTGATTCTTCATCACTACTGGATGCCAAGATCATGGCCATTGCACCTTGTAAAGAAGTGCATATGCTTCTTGAAGTGTTTGCCTTGGGCTTATCATCTCTTTTTCTCTTTTTTGATGGATTTTCATCATCTCCCACATCAACACTTGCAATCTCATCACAAAGACAAGCTACTGTTTTTTGCACCTGCTTTGTTATGTGTGAAGATGAGAAAAATTTTGCTTTATACCGAGGGTCAAGGTATGTTGCCACTCTGTACGTGTTGTCCAGCTCTAGCCCGGCAAAGCTTTTCTCTGTTTCTACTTTCATTGTTGTTTTCATGTATTTGATTATTTCCACACCTGCCTGGTAATCTTGCCATTCATCATACGAGTCTAAGTCCGGTGGTTCAGATTTAACAAAGGTTGGCTGTAGGGCATTCTTGAGACATACCACAAGGGGTATGACGTCAGCCACAGTTGATGCAGAGTCACTCAGGTGTTTGGTAAATTCCTCATATGGCTCCAAGGCCTTTATACACTGTGACAGTGTAGCCCATTCAGCATTGCTAAACTGTGGGACTTGGGTTTTTTTTGCCACATACATACAAAAAGGCATCTTCATTTCCTCCATTCTTTTGAGCATGTGCAGTGTGCTGGTCCACCGTGTTGGTGAATCCTGCAGGAGTTTTAGGGCGGGTAACTGCAGCTGTTCCTGGATCAGCTTTATTTCATCCTGGGCCGTGGTTGACAGGAGGAAGTGTGTGGCAAGCCCCCTACACTTCTCAGTTATGTCACAAACTGCTTTCTGAGACTGAAAGCCTTCTGTGACAACTAACTGTACTTTTTGCACAGCACAATCCAGGTTATTCAAGCCTGAGAGATAAAGAGCATTCTTCATGTTTGCTCCTGCGTCACGCACTACACAGTGCACACTGTTGGGAGATATTTCCCATCTATCCAACATGTCATTGAATTTTCTGGAGATGTACTCGCCAGTGTGGCCTTCCTCTAATTGCTCTGTTCCCACAACAAAGTTTACTCTCTCGAAATCACGATTGAGGGCGTGAGCGGTGACACTCAGAAGTGAAACACCAGCCGAGGGATCAGACCACACATCTGTAGTGAAGGAGATGCTGCTCCCCTTAGTAGTTGTGATCTCATTGATTACGTCCTTAATCCGGGCACACACCGCATCATAAATGTCTGTGCAAACCATTGTGGAGTAGAAGTTCCGCTCTTTCAAATTGTAGTGTGGGACAGTCTTGGACATAAGCCTCATAAACCCCTCGTCTTCCACACGGCTGAATGGCAGGTCATCCATCACTAACATTTCAGATATGTATCTGTCCATCTCTTGGTTGTTGCACTGAGGGGGATCCCGCAGTGTCACAGTTGTAAAGCACTGCTCAACTCGCATCTCTCGGGCATTAAGGTTCACATTCTGTAAGGGAGTTTTTACAGAATTCTTTTTTAACGCATTCTTCTTTTCTTCTTCCAGCAGCTTAGCATATTGTTCTTTATGTATAGATCTTAAATGGTTTTTCAAATTAGTTGTTCCACGTCCTTTTCGTGAATAATTTTGCCGACACAAAAGACACTGAGCATTTTCACTGGACTCTTTTAAGAAAAACTCCCACACGGCACTACTCGTTCTGGAAGCCATGGTCGTGGCGGGTGCAGGCATGCACACGGGCAGGGGTTTGTGTCAAACGGGTGTGAGGACTGAGGACTGGAGAGAGGATGCGAGTTGCGAGTGGGGAAAAGGAAACGAGATATCAGTGGAGTGGGATGCCGGATAGTAAATTTTTAATAATGTACTGAAAATAACGTTTTAAACAAATTACGGCATCAGACCCATGAACAATTGTAATTTTCCCCTATCACATTTGAGTATTAAGAAAATATAATATTTAAATATCATAGATTTGAAACATGCACATTTACTCAATGACCGCTATCAAAGTAGGATCATGGCAACACCACCGCTGGCTGTCAGCAGGTAGAAGGTGTGCCCTGTCTGACACACAGCTTTAGAAAGGAGAGGAAAACAAACGAAAAACAAATAAATAAATAGAAAAGAGATATAACAAGAGAAGTGAAAAATGTATTATATATCTGAAGAATGTAGAAGCAGACGTAACTGAAGAGTAAATGTACATGTGGCAAGGAGTGGGGGAAGGAAAGCGGTGGATGGAAGAAGAAAAGGGAGTCTGGGACAGCAAAAGGGAATACTTATTCTTCATTACTGTTGAATCTCGCTAACTCGGACTAATAAGGGGAAAGGTTGGTCCGACATAGACGGATTTACGCCCTCCCCCCCCCCCCCCACCGCAAAAAATAAATAAATAAATAAGTAAAATAAAATATAGTCATGTTAAACTTATGTTACAGGACACAAAGAAATATATTATATGCAAATACACATGTTTTATACTGACAGTGGAGGAGGTAGATGGTTGTGTGTGTGTGTGTGTGTGTGTGTGTGCCGTGACCGTATAGTGGGACCCAGAACAATATTCATTTTGGGTCAGACAAGCCTTTTAGCCCCTCTGTGTGGCCTGGCTGGGGTGAAGAAGAGGGTTCAGGCTGGGGTGAAAAAGAAGAATACTTTTTCATTACCTACTTCCTCTTTCCTTAAAATTTTCTACTTCCTCCCCGTACTCTTATCTTCACACTTCCTTCACTTCCTTGCCTCACGTACTCCCCTTCCCCTTTACGAGCTCCCTTCTGCCTGCCTTCCTTCATAATACGTTCCTTCCTCTCCAATCATCTTTCGTCGTGTCCCAAACTTCTCTCCTTGTCACCTCCCCTCCCCTTATCTGTCGACTGTCATAGATAAAGAGATAAAGGGAGTGATTCTCTCTGTCTCTCTCTCTCTCTCTCTCTCTGTAACCTTCATACTCAGCCTCCCTCGCTGCCCTACACACAAACACGCACACACACCCTCCCTTTGACGCAGTGGCGGATATTGATACTGATCTTTTGTTATTTTTAAAACGTGGATCCGGATAGCAACGCGGACAGTATCTTCACTACGGATGCGGAGGCGGATATCCGATACGTCACTATTGTGCATAGACGCACGCATCTCGCCCGCTATCCTCTCCCCCCCCCCCCTTCCTCTCTGTGTGTGTGTGTGTGTGTGTGTGTTCCTTTCCTGTCATTTTTTTTTTTTTTTTTTTTTTTTTAATGTGTGTGTGTCATTGGCCGTAGTCACTAAGACTCTCCATCCAGTGTATTCACGCTTACCCTCATTCTCGTTCACTCAAGTAGTCTTAACATTCTCAATGACGTCCTATCCCTCCCCCACCTGTTCTCTCTCTCTCTCTCTCTCTCTCTCTCTCTCTCACACACACACACACACACACACACACACACCAGAGATATATCTGATGTCAAATTCATCCGCGAACCCGCGAATGCGGATGTGTATGCGACTGTCATATGTATTTATATTGTGGAAGCGGATGCGGCTATCCGTTTCTTTCAATTTGCGATGCGGACGTGGATGCGGATATCAAATTATGACATCCCCACTGATGCGGATGCCGATGTGTTCAAGATTTTGGCATAAAATCACAATGTAGCACCAATTACTGACATGGCAGCTGCTTTTGTTGCACAATGCTGCATTTTGTCATTGTAAAGTTTTATGACGAGTTGCAGTCACACCTATGTTAATGCACCAGGACTCTCTCTCTCTCTCTCTCTCTCTCTCTCTCTCTCTCTCTCTCTCTCTCTCTCTCTCTCTCTCTCTCTCTCTCTCTCTCTGAGTGGATTAGTGGATCAGGAATGGATGTACGAGTAGGTGGTTGTATGGCAGGGTGGATTAAGGTAGGTAGGTAGATGGATGGATTGATTGATTCGTGGATGGGTGAATTGTGTGGATAAACAGGTGGATGGGTCTGTAAATGGGGGAGTGAATGGGTAGATGAATGGATGGTTGGATGCGTGGATGGGTAGGGGAATTGGTGTGTGAATGGATATGTGACTGAGTGGATAGATGAGTGAGTAAATGGATGGGTAAGTCAATGAGTGTGTGTATGTATGGAGGGATATGTGGATATGTGGATGGATGAGTGGATAAGTGGATGGAAGGGTGAGTGGATGATTGCATATATAGAAGAATGGGTTGTAGGTAAATGTGTGGGTAAATGGGTGGATGGGCAGGTCATCGGGTGGGTAGGTGGATGAGAGGGTGAATGGTTGTGTGGATAGATAGGTAGGTAGTTGGGTGGATGGATGGATGAGTGAGTGGGTTGGTGGATGAGTAGATGGATGGTAAGTGGATGGTTGGATGAGTGGATGATTCAGTAGGAATCTGGTTGGATGGATGAGTGGGTAAGTGAATTGTGGGACGGTTGAGTGGATGGCTGCATGTGGTTGAATAAGTTGATAGATGGTTTGGTGAACATTATATCAGTATGTGTGGATCCACATGCTGCCTTCATGAAGCCTATAGTCCAGACGTCTGAGACATGTTGGGGACCAAGTGGTTTGGGTGCCAAGTGTCTCAAGCACCAAATATCCTGAGGCCTATTTGGACTCAGGCTTATCTGCCTTGAGGATCATCTGATCTGAGGCCTGTATGACCTGAGTACCATCCACCCCAGTAGAAAGTGACAAGTTCCCCAATAAACAGGTGAAGAATGTGCACGTGTGTTTATTACATGTTGCTCTTTACAAGTACTACATGTATTGGTTCAAATCAAGGTTGTTGATTTCAGACTAGAAAAGCTGGCCAACAAGATGACCACATAGAGAGACTGCAAGTCCTGGCAGGGGAAGATCAGTGTAAAAGACTGTTCCAGGGATCCCTGCTTGGCCCTGTGCCTTTCATCAGGGACCAAAATTCACCTCTGGACATAACAGGTATGTACTTAACAAGGGAAGAGTTTATAAGGCACTCATTGACAATGTAGGAATGAACAAAGTTAAAAGAAAAGAACTGAGATATGATCAAAGTTTCTCAGTGTATCAACTTTATTTATTGACATAATGAAGAGAGTGTTTTACCATCAAGCATTTGTAAAAATTAATGACTAATATAGTGAGGCACAGGCAATGGAAAGATGTTATGTGCTATATAGGTACCCAACAAGTGGATATCATCACATTGTCTTATAGGTCTCCAGTACATAGGTACTATATCACAAAACAAAACATTGGTCTTTGTGTGTGATGTGTGCATGTGGGCAGATTCCTTCATGACTCCACATGATTCCCTTCAGGCTTGGGATGCAGGACAAACAAGACTCTCTCCTTCCTGGCGGTGGATTCCCTGCACCACCAGGACATGGCCAACAGACTCGGGGTGAACCTCTCTTCCCGTGACCCGCCCAACACTGCTGCAGTCATTGTGGACGTGGAGAGAGAGGCACACTTCATCCTGGATGCCAGCCTGTCCAAGCACACTCTGGCAGCCTTCATCCTCAACTACACTCATGGACTTCTTGACAGGTGAGGTGGTGCTTCAGCTTAACTTTTCTGCTTGAGATATTGATCACTTTTGCAGCACTTATTTATTTCAATAGTGTGTTCTTTCAATTCTTCTCTTACATCAGTGCTGATGAGACAGTACAATTTTTATCAGGGAAATCATATTTTACTCCAAACTCACTTAAAACTTCAGTTAGAAATTATTCAAATCAAGTCAGTGTTTTGCTATGCTCCCTTCTTGCCATCCATTAAAAAATGTTTTCCTTTTATTGGTAAGGATTTATTTGGGAATCCTTTTATCTAGATGCACTTTTTTGCTGATTTACTATCACTGTTAAGATGTTATTGAAACATGACATGCATCTAGATGTGTTGTTACTGAGGCTTAGTAAGAACTCCCTGTTTGCTGTCCTTTTTGGGAGCTGAATTTAGCATATTCCTTATCTAGCATCTGTTTGTGATTCATTGTAACAATTGTAACCTTGAGCCAGGCTGTGACTCACATAACTATTCATGCAATATGTGTTGTGTGTAATGTGTGCTATTTCTCATGGGTGAAAGTTCAGATATTCTAACCAAATGGCAAGGATAAAGAATAAGGAAAGGCACAGATTTTAAAATGTTTGGAGGCAACATATCTTTTGTGCTGTAAAAACTGTTGCATTCTAGAACCTTGGTGAGTGGGAAAAAAGAAATGACACACTGTGATACTTCTCAAATGTGCATCCAGGAACTGACAGCAGAAAATTACTTCAAGGTCACTCAGCAGACTGGCAAGGTGAGTCACTATTTGTGTTCTCAGGGAATGCAGGAAGACCGAGATCAGCTTCCTAGCTCTACTTATCTTGTTACTTTGACTCATCAAGTCCAGTAGGTGCTGCTTGGGTGGATCAAAGTTTGTCAAGTTTTAAGGTGAGCCAAGGGCACATACTGGCAGTTGATTTTCACCCACTTGGTAACATGGAAAAAAAAAATGGGAGAGGGATCAGGTATCAGGGGCACTTGAGTGTGTGTGAATCATTCCCTTTCCTGGCTGAATGTGGCAAGTGATTTTAAGTTTGGGAATTTCACACTTAGAACAAAAAATAAGCAAGTGAAAAACCTGCCATTTTTAGGAAAGCTACTAATTGTATCTTAAGGAAAATCTGATGTGGTATGTAAATCCTATAGTCTTATAGAACAACTGAGATTTTCAAAGATAAACAGTGAAGAAACTATTAATGAACATTGGTAAGCTCCTTATCAGATTTCTGTGGACACAAAACACCATTACAAAGGAGAAGAATTGGTGCTTCTTGTGCTGTAAGTTATTATTGTAGGATCTGTATTAAAGGAAATATTCACACACCAAATCCCCATCATCTAGGGACTAACTCTAGCCTTTCTTTGTCAGTGTAAGAAATTAAAAACTGTGTATGTGTGTGTGTGTGTGCATGTGTGTTACAGACCGTGGTGGTGCTGCACTACAATAGTAACTGTGTGGCCTGCAGCAGCATAGGTCACACATTCCTGACAGTGGCCCACACAATGCACCACATACCTGATGTCACCTTTGCCCGGATCAATGCGGTGGGGAACACACTGCCATGGCACCTGCACTTCACCAGCCTACCTACCATCATTGTCCATCCTCCCTTCAGGTATAATGATCTCAAATTCTTTTAAATGAGCTGAAGAGGTACTTCAGAAACTACTTCCAGTGAAGTGAAATAAGAGCTAAAGATTCTAAGTATAATCAAAGTTATATTCACTGGAATACGTAAGAGAAACGTCACTCTGTTCTAATCTAATCCACTCTGGTGCCTGTTTCTTGGTGGCCTTGATTGAGGAATCTGTATATGCTCCAGTCTTTAGTTTCTACAGTTATGAATTCCACATTACATATCTGTCAACTAAACAGAAGGAAACTTGCACTTACCAACATATTCAAAAACACAAAGTGCATATGATTAGCAGGATGAACATTTACTTGTTTTCTCCTTCCATACACACGTAATGGTCTTGGTCATTACAGGAAGTCTGAGAGTCGAGTGTTCGATCTCACCCACCCCATAACTCCAGCCAGCGTGATATCCTTCATCATGGCCGACCTGGGGCCCAGACACCGCCTCACTCTAGCACTCCATGCCTGTGGGGAGCAGTGCCAGGAAGGAGTGCTACATGAGGCTGCCATTGCTTCTACCACACTCCAGCATAACATCACAGTCTCCACTTTGAGGCTTCAGCGAGTTCTCGAGAGACTAGTGAAGGCTGTCCCTTCCTCACAAGCAGCCACTGACTTGCACGAGCATGAGCAACGTCACTATGAGCGTCTGCGGCGTGCCAAGACCCGCCTCATGAAGGATATCAAGACGCAGAGGAAGAAGCTGGAGCACCTGAATCACATCCAGAAGCTGCTGTCCAGGCCACTCAATCAGGAGGCTCTGGATAGCATGCGGGTAGAATCATTTAATTACCTTATGGAAAAGCTCTCTGCGGATCCCTCCTCCTCCTCCTCCTCCTCCTCCTCCTCCTCCTCCTCCTCCTCCTCCTCCTCCTCCCAAGAACCTTCTAACTCTGATACAGCCCATGAAGAATTATAGGGGAGGGAGGCCTTAGGGTTACAAGTGCTGGAGCCTTTTCCTGTGATACACTTATTTATAGAGAAACTGTATAGGTGGGAATACACACTCATGCACTCATCCTAAAACACACACACACACACACACACACACACACACACACACACACACACACACACACACACACACACACACACACACACACACACACACACACGTGCCTCATGTATCATCCCCTCATCATGAAGTGTTTTGTTATGGAGACTTGCATCGTATCCTGAAGACTATGAGCTTTTATTGTGATGTATTAAATGTGGACTTGAATTACAATATCCTCAATTCCCTCACTCTGTCTACTTATTCATAGTATCTAGTTATTTATAAATATATTATTTGAACTTTGTTACAGGTTCTGAAATCTTATGAGAAGATTTATATTTCTGTGTTCTTTTATCAAAGGGAAAATTGAGGTGAAATGAAGACTATATTTTCAATCTCTAGACAAAAGAAGGGAATGTACTATGCTACTTTGTTGTGCCAAAATTTCTATACTGTCAGGGAAATGGTGAGTGATGCTACAGTGAATTGTTTGTGACACGTGATGGATAAAGGATATATATATATATATATATATATATATATATATATATATATATATATATATATATATATATATATATATATATATATACACACATGTATATAGAGAAATATATTTCTTTGGAATTCAGGTGCATTGTATAATCTTGAACGGTATGCATATATATATATATATATATATATATATATATATATATAAAAGAAACTGTTTAACCTTTAAAGGGAGAGAAGGTTTTGCCGCTTAGTGAGAGCATTGCTGGTGACTGGCACTGCCTGGTTATCAACCTACACCTGATGCCTCTTCTCAAGAATTCACCTGAGAGAATGGCTGAAGAACGAGATAGACAGACAGGTACAGCCATCAGCAATGTCAGAATTTGGTGAGAATATTCCAGACCCATCAAGAAGCTCAAATGTCAAGAATTATTTGAGGTTTTCAGATTTTTCCATTGTAATAGTTTTGTTTTAGCAGAAAACACCTGGTCTTAGAAACCAGGGATACCATTCCTTGCAAACTCTGGTGGCAGCCTTCCTAGGTTTGCTCATTTGCTCAAGGTATAGTAATCTTCATACCAGGATCCATGCAAATATCTTTAATCACTATCAAATAATGACATTCCCCCATCTCTCTCTCTCTCTCTCTCTCTCTCTTTTTTTTTTTTTTTTTTTTTTTTTTTTTTTTTGTCAACGTCCATTTTTGTATAAAGTACTCAGGGAATTCTTGAGTATAGAGTTATGAAAAAGATGAGTGTTTGATTCTCCATAACATATCATTAGGCATGTTTTTGCTGTAGACCGTCCACACGTGGCTTACAAACCCACATTACCAACCTCTCTTGGATCTAATTATTTATATCAGTGGTTCACTAATGCCTTTTTTTTTTTCATTCTTTTAGTACTTTGAGGTACATTTCGTCTGAACCTGATGACTGAAGTATTTTTAGCCTATTTATTTCCCGTTCCACTATCTCCATGGTTATGAAAACATTGCAAGTTGTTTTTTTTTATTTGATGCGTGTTTTTCCTGAATGAAAACTTACGAAATAGAATTCTACTCATCCCTTCCACAGAATTAACTACCTACATGTCCAAAATAAAAATATTAATTATCTGTTTTCGTTCTGTATGCTTAAAAAGAGAGAAAAAAAAAAAGGATCTTCGTTAACTTGTAACTCATATTTAACCCTTAAGTTCTCTCCTCGTGCGTATAACCTATTATACATACTTCTTTTTAACCCTATATGGGCTTTTAGTCTACCACTCATGTGAAGTCATTCTTTTATCTTGTTATATAATATGGAATGGACATGAAATCAGCATTTCTAACTGCTCGCTTTTTTTTTTTTTTTTTTTTTTTTTTTTTTTTTTTTTTTACGTCCGGTTTCCCTCGTCCATCAGCAATACTAGGATGGTGCTTCCTGACGAAGGACTGATTTGGCATTTGGGAAGTGTTAACCCGAATGTATGCCCTTCCTACCCACGGATCGCGGGCAGGATTGGAACCCATGCGCCTTAAGAGTGACGACCCCTCGCCCTAGGTCCCTCGCGCGCGGTCCCACTGTGCCACGACGTGCACAGCATTGGCTTATTTACATTTCACTGGTTCTTAATTTTGTTTCCAGGTGCCTATGATTTTATATTGATCGATGTATTGTTGTTGTTGTAATGCTCCAAGGAAACCTTTTATAACTGCGCAATTTCTAACCTACTTTTAATTCTTTAATACCATTTTATATTCGTACATTTGCATGTTAAAATAAATTGTACATAGTATATATATATATTTTTTTTCTAGGCTTACAGTTAATTCTTATGCGTCTATCTCTTTCTGCGTCAGAGGCTGAGGGTGGAAGGGAGAGGGAGAGGGTGAAGAGGGGAGTCAGGAGGGAGAGGCCAGCAGTTGGAGGCGTGTCAGTGAGAGCGGAGTTGGGTACTCGTCGCAGTCCTGTATGGATAAACTTTCTATCACTTTTTCCTGGGTGTTGTCAGTGAAGATTAAGCGGCCAACTAGTGTACTGGGACTCCGCACATACCTATAGCAGCCTCCAGCACCAGACATCCACAGGTAAAGGTGTGTTTGAGTGTGTGTTCAGAGGAAGGTGTGTTTATCTTTTGGGAGGGAAGTATTGCTTGTGAAGTTATTGAATTAGATTTATTTAACGTGTAGTGTACATGTGAATGAGTTATTGCTAAAGATGTACGTGTGTTAGTGTGTGCTGTGTGTTGCGGTTATGTGGGTTGAGTGTAGTGAGAGGAATAACATGACCATTGCCATCATAGTGTCTTGTTGCCAGCCAGTCTGTTGTCGCCATCACTTGTTACTTGATCGGTGTTAGAGTGTAGTATGGTGTGTCGTGTGGGTGTCATGTGATATGCTGCAGTGACTGTGAGTAATGCTTACGCAGTGTTATTGATTTGACCTAATTAACTTTTTTCTGTACGTATGATTGAGTTATTGTTTGTTATTCGTGTGTTATGGTGGTTTGTGCTTTAGGATCATGTGGCGCTGAGGGAAGGAATTAAGGATAAATCTTACGAATAGCATCTTATATATTCTGTTGTCGTCCCTCACAAGCTACAACAAACTGGAACCTGATAGGAAAGCAGTGGTTTTCAGATGACGGAAAAAGCCATTCTATTTCTGAAATTTTTAGGCTGGAAGAGCAAATATGACTGAAATATGGGGTCCCTAACTTAACCAAACCTAACAGGGGCTGCTTCCCACTTGACCTCACTGAACTCTCTAAACTAATGTGGATGCTGCATTTCCTTCAATCCCCCCACCTAGCCTAACCTAATGGGTTACACCCCCTTGACTTCCCCTAACCTAATCTAACTTAAAATGACCTAACTTAACAAGGAGTTATGCTCCCCTCAACCCCCTCTAACCCAAAAGGGGGTCTCAACCCTCAAAGTTAGGTTGACACACTTAGACTTCTGCTTGCTGAAATGATGTTGGTAAAAGTATCAGTCTGACTCCTGATTGGCCATTACCCCTTAAATAATTTGACTTTCTTTTCCACACAAAGAACTTCCAGTGTGTGGCTGCCGAGGCTGTGCTGGTGTGACAATGGTGGATGCCACAACTCAGAGGGCGGGGGATCCGTCTGGGGTGTCCTACGTGCTGGAGACGATATACAAGCAGCAGCAGAAAACTGAGGCTGAAAACTGGGTGAGGCTTAAAGATTTATCATGATGAATAATGTTTGTTTTGTCTCCATTGTAATCTGTCTGTGTGTGTGTGTACTTTCAGTCACTATAGATACTATTGTCTGAATCCCATCCAGAAGAATTAGCACCTGTGTTTTCAGTGTATTGTAAAAATCTATACATTCTTGGTTCTTATTTGTATTCTGCAGCTTCCACCTTGTTTGCTGGTTTCTTCTGTATATGTTTTGATGTCCATTTATTCTCAATTGTGTATGAGATGAATATAATCTTATGAATAATGGAACATTTTAATGGAAGAATAATTACATAACATAAAGCTTTCTTAACATGCACAGGTGGCAACAGAAATGATAGAACTTCTGAAGAAGAAACTTAACATTGCCTCAGCACCATTTCTCTCCTCGGCGGAGTACAAACTGGTGGGCAGTGCTGCAGAGAAGCTTGCCATGTCCAGTAAGGATGATAAAGACCTTCTGCTAGTCCTTGGCCCGCCATACACTCCAGAGTACTTCACGGTAAACTTTGGCTACTTCATATATTTGTTTGATCATTAATTGTTTTGTCTACTCTCTTCTTACTTTCTCGTATTATTTCCTTCACGTTTTAATACTAAGACTACTTTCTTTATTTGAATTTTCTCTAGCACATCTTTCTGGAACATCTTGTCACATGTTCTCTTCCCTCTTACAGCCTTGTCTATTTCACTTGCCCAACACGTACTTCCCTCACTCCTACCCAATAGTTGTCTATACCCTGCCATTTCAGCAGCTATTGTGGTCACTATATTCTTCAAGACCTTAATAACCATTACTCCTAATCCTTCCCCAGCTGTCACTCTAGCTTCTCTCAATCTCACATACCTCCTTATATTTCCCTCTGCTTCTTCCCATCTCATCTTTCACTAGTTACTATTGTCCTCACTCTCTAGTTCTATTGATATTCCCACAAGGAAGTGTCCTGGGACCCATGCTGTTCCTTATATATATCAACGATGTTGTTCAAACATTTGACCATGCAGATACCATTCTTTTTGCTGATGACATGACCCTCTATTTCACTGGCCATACTAATGATACCTTATTCCACTCTGCTAATGCAGACCTTAACAAATTAAATGACTGGTGTTTGAGTAACCGACTTACCATAAACAGCGATAAAACCTACTTCATGCTATTCTCCAACAAGAATGATAATAACTTGCCAGAATTAATAATAAGAAACAGTCAAATAGCTAGAACTAGTAAACTTAAATTCTTAGGAGTAACCTATGATGAAAACCTTACATTTAAATTTCACACAATTAACATTTCCCAGAAACTGTCACGTTGTACTGCCATGCTCTATAAAATAAGGGATTTTATGCTTACCGAGATCCTTAGAACAATGTACTATGCCCACATATACCCACACCTACAATATTGTAATCCAATATGGGCTAACACTCAAGCTACACACCTAAATTGCATAAACCTCATTCATAAAAAAATAATACAGATTATCACAAAAAGTTCCTATCTTGAACACACAGCTCCACTCTTTAAAGGCATGAACATTCTAAAACTCGAAGACATAACAAAACTTTCCATTGCAACATCTATGTACAAAAAACAAATTAATGTCTCTCTTCCACCACATGAATACACAACACGACAAAGACAATGCCTTTGTCTACCTACCCATCGCCTTAGTATCTTCTGCCGCTCGACTTCCTACCTAGGCCCCTCAATATGGAATTCTCTACCCTCGCAATACAAAAATGTCCACTCTATTCACAAATTCAAAAGCAAACTAAAGAGTCATTTTCTGGATGCATACTAATCAGTCACTTCCCACTCTCATACCTTATATTACTTCCCCCCTGATCTTACAAAACTAACCCTACAAAACTTTATCATCTTTCCTGTACTTTATTTTTAAACACATCTATATGATTTCAGTCTCATATATGTATCAATTTATATCACCTAACCCTATGTGTCATCCCATCCATCTTCATACTCAACTTTATAACAATATAGATATATTTATTCTGTATAAACCTTATCATATTATGTTTTTATTTATCTTCATGATAGATTTTTCGATTTTAAGTTGTCTATTGTGTTTACTTTAAGTAATGTACTTTTAAATTTTTCATTTGCCTGAAAAGCATCAAGCTTATACATAGGCTGGCCAATAATGTATACCTATCCAATAATGAAATGTATAAACCTAGGCTATAATAAAGTGTTTAAAGTGTTTAAAGTATTCCCACCATACTCTCATCTCTATTTAAATATTTGAAACATTTTAGTGCCTGTAGTTTTATTTTTCTTTACTAAATTTATCTATTTGTAAGAACATTAAGTAAGGTAAGCTGCATCAGGCCTATACATGGCAGTCCCTGCATGAAATATAGCTATCTATCCCCACCTATCATCCCCATCCTTAAATTTGTCTCATCTTTTAACTCATCATTAACAACCTGATTACTGAGTCAAGGGTCATTTAAATACAGGAACAAGTGGGTTAGTGTCATTAGCAGCAGGTAAGAGTGTGGTGATGGAGGTGTCTAATTTTTCCATCTTTCTCAGTCAGTGTATGAGTCCCATGGGAGGCATTACCTGGTGTGGAACAAGCGCATGTTCAACGGCAAGAGACCCCAGTATGTGGGGAACACGAAGCACCTCAAAGCCTTGGCACTGAGGACCTTCATCAATGGCTGGTGAGGCTTGCAGGGTCTTGTAGTGTGGCTGTGGACCAACACTGAACCTGATGAGTGCATGGATCTTGATAGCTTTAAAATATTGGTAGGATAATACATTTTTAGTTCTCTCTCTCTCTCTCTCTCTCTCTCTCTCTCTCTCTCTCTCTCTCTCTCTCTCTCTCTCTCTCTCTCTCTCTCTCTCTCTCTCTCTCTCTCTCTCTCTCTCTCTCTCTCTCTCTCTCTCTCTCTCTCTCTCTGCTACTTTCCCCTCCTCTCCTCTCTTCTCCTCTTCTTTCCTTTGTCCTCTCCTCTCCTCTCTTCTCTTTTTTCCTTTGTCCTCTCCTCTCCTCTTTTTTTATTTGTCCTCTCCTCTCCTCTCCTCTCTTCTCTCGTCTTCTTTCCTTTGTCCTCTCCTCTCCTCTCTTTCCTTTTTCCTCTCCTCTCCTCTCTCCTTTTTCCTCTCCTCTCTCCTCTCCTCTCCTCTCCTCTCCTCTCCTCTCCCTCTCCCTCTCTCTCTCTCTCTCTCTCTCTCTCTCTCTCTCTCTCTCTCTCTCTCTCTCTCTCCACCCCCTAAGAGTATGAATGGAATGACCTATATAAAGGAAACTTGCATCTAACTTCCTTATCCTTCTGTGACATGATGCAGCCTTCAGTCAGCCCTGAAAGGGGAGAGGGTGGGCAGCTCCTTACATGTCAGCAAGCTGGAGGTATGGAAGCAGGCAGTGCGTGCTCACCTGAGGCAGGATGGTGGCAAGGAGAACTTCATTGTTGACATCATTCCACAGATCAGAGGTCATTGCAATGCCAGCTTACTGTTTCATGTTATTCTCTCTCTCTCTCTCTCTCTCTCTCTCTCTCTCTCTCTCTCTCTCTCTCTCTCTCATATCCTTCTGTACTCAAGCTTTTTTTGTTATGACCATTTGTATCTCTCATCTGATCACAGTCTAATATTGATGTGTATCAATTTTATGTGATACTACAAGGACTAAAGTTGAAGTGGCTCTGTTAAAGATGAGGAAGCCATGTCTTTCATCAGCCTCAGTGGTGATGCGAGTGTTGGTGAAGCATTTCCTCACTGGTGGGGCACCACTGATAAATTTGTCATCATGATGTATTGCCTGACAGGTGACAAGTGGACCAAAGTGAAAGGAGTGAAGCCCCAGAAGGAACTTGGACTTGACCTGCAGAAGACCATCAGTGCTCTGGAGGCTTCTGGAGAATCAAGCATCATGTTCTCTCTGTTTGGACCTGCTGGCACCACTCCCTACACTGTCACCACCTGCTATGCTTTGCTGGAGAGAGAGTTTTTCCTTAAGAACAAGGGTGAGTCATGGTGGCAGACTACAAAGGCTACAAGATGTGGCATTTGTCCCATTATAAAGGAACAAAGACAGGAAAAAAGTGTGCAGCATGCTCTCTGACAGGAAACTCATCTCATGCCTACTCTGTTTGAGGAAATTATATGAAATTATGTATTTTCCACAGCCTTGCGGGATATTGCAGTTTTGGCCAAGATTATCCTGACAGGACACAACTGGAAGAAAAGGTTCGGCTTCAAAGTAGCCCACTTAAAGAGGCTGCTCATGGCCAGAAGTGAGCACTTCAGTGCCCTCAAACCTTGTAAGTTTGCCATCCTCATCTGACCAACCTTTTCTTTGTGTCAGTTTCCCAATGTTTGAGGAGGAAGTTTCAGGACCAGTTGGTGACCAAATGTGCTGTTCTTTTTTTTACCATGTTCATTGGAGAGAAAGAATAGTTTATAGCAGCCACACTTGTATTCATGAGTCATTTTTGTCTTCATGAGTCATTTGTGTCTATTTCAGGGCAGGGAATAACACAGTTGCTGTCTCTCGCTGAGTCACAGCTTCGTGATGGTTCGCTGGAGGGATTCCCAGATCTCAACTCAGACCTCATGTGGCACAAGACTGATGAGGACTGTCATGGTATTGCCAGAGCAATAGCAGATGTCATGATGACCCTTGACCCACAATACCTTGCCATGTACCTGTGCTAATCATTTTGCTAGGGTTGGGGCAAGTATTATCAAAACAAAGAATTGGTCTTTCATAGTGTTATGAATTTAGGCAGCAATATTTATGTTCCTTCTGGGGAATGAAATATACAGTAGGTTCTTGATTTACACAAGGGAAGTTTATGAAGTCAGCACAAATGTGTGACTTTCACATAATTCAAACAACACAAGTTCTAAAAATATTAGAATACAGGGTTGCAATGTGTATTATTTCAAGTTCACAAATTTACAAATAATTTTTTATAAATTTGTATATAGTATATATCTATGTCAAAACTACTGTATATTGCTTTTATTTGGATTGTACTACAATGTAGGTATTGCATACGTATTTTTGAATGAAACACGAGATTACACAAGTCAGATGAGTGAGAGAAGTGACTCATCCTTCCTGCACTGTGGGGTGAAGAACACTTCAAGGATCAAAAAGTTCATTGTGCGAGGAATTTTTCACTTTATTTCTTTTAAACAGTGTGATGTTTTTTACGGATTTGTTGTCTACAACATTCAGGATAAATAACACAGCAAGTGCAGCAGCAAACTATTTCCTTTCAGTGTGTTGGCACAGAGGCCTTGCCTTTCATTGTCAAGGGTCTGGAATAAAAAGGTAATGTAAAAACTAAAAGGAAAAATATACCAATGAAGCTGTGTAAAGAGGACATGCTGACACAGTGCTCAGACAAGGAGGCAAAGTGCAGGGACTCTATAATTCTAATTTGGTACTGTTACCAGTCTTATTGAAAGTTTGGAACTGTTACCCATATCTTTTTCAGTAAGACTCTGGTAACAGTACCAAACTACAATTATACCCATATCTTTTTCAGCAAGACTCTGGTAACAGTACCAAACTACAATTATAGAGTCCCTGCACTTTGCCTCCTTGTCTGAGCACTGTGTCAGCATGTCCTCTTTACACAGCTTCATTGGTATGTTTTTCCTTTTAGTTTTTACATTACGTTTTTATTCCAGACCCTCGACAATGAATGGCAAGGCCTCTGTGCCAACACACTGAAAGGAAATAAATTATTTGCCACACATTTAGACAAAGCTCTCTCTCTCTCTCTCTCTCTCTCTCTCTCTCTCTCTCTCTTTGTGCCTGCGTGTTCCTCTCTTGGTGATTAGTAGTGCCTTATCCTTTGCTTTGCAATGTTACTTGATAGAAGTTTCCTGCAAAGAAACAACAGTATGTTATTTACTTAATTTCTGTAAGTAAATGTATATTGAATTTGTGGAACCTACTTCATCAAATATAAGTTTTGGCTCAGTTGCTGGGCTTCGATTTTATAGCTGGGCTTTGATTTTATAGCTTTTTTTTTAAGTGATGCAGAATGTGCCTTTGTTGCCTTACGTAGTCATGAAGGTTACTGCTCATACTGTCTGAGGTTATGATTTGATTTTTGTTATAAATACAAGATGAAATGTATTTTACAGATAAAGTATTTTGTTATTAGGTGCTGAAAATGCATATCAGATTCTACTATATAAAATTTGTATTCATATATGTACTTAAGTGCATTGAAATATATCTAGATTTATTTACTGTTTTTCTCATTTGCTTGCAAAATTAAAGGCAAAAAAAAATTACTTTTGAGAGAGTGTGTGAGGAGTAACATGAAGGAGTAGAATAAGAAATGAGAAAGTAAGAAGAGCTGGTGTTTCTCAACTTGAGAGAGTTGGCTGATTGGGCAGATCAGGGTGTGTTGAGATGGTCTGGGCACGTGGAGAGAACGAGGACACGAAACTAGTAATGAGAATAGAGAGGTGAGATGTGCATGGTGAAAGGTTAAGAGGAAGGTCACACATGGAGTGGATGAACTGTGTGAAAAGAGCACTGAATGAGAGCAGTGATTGTGAAGCAAGCAAGAACAATTGTGTGTGATGGAGGTGAATGGAGCGTAACAGTAAAGAGTGCATGAAGGTAATGTGGCCCCTGCATAGTCTACCTACTCTGTTATAGTGAATGGTGGAGCAGAGCTGACTCAGTTCTGGGAGAGTAGGGGAGCCTCATCCAGCAGTGGGCCTGCAGCATCTGATGACCATGCTACCATTATGTCACGTAGTTCAGGATAAGAAGTCTTCAGCAAATACACCTCTGGAAAGATCTGCAGGATTATCCCTCCCAGGACTGTGGTGCCACTGAGCTGGGGCACACTCCTGAATTCCACTAACTCTGCCATGAAGGTCTTCCATCTACTCAGTTCTCCCTTTATTCAAGGTGAAAATTTGAGAATCCATCTAGCAGTTGATGTTTTCATCATTAAGGGAAAGGACAGTTTTAACAAATACTGAGTCTGGCACAGACTCAGTATTCTAATCTAAGGAATGAAATTATCTTACTAGGAGCTACTCTTCCTTCTGAGATAAGGACAGATACCTTGAAAAAATGATAAGTCGAGGGAATTCATGTGACAGCTCCAAATAAATCTCAGTACCATTCCTCCTTCCGAACATTAATATGAAGGAAATTCTTAGTCGTGCCACCTGTTAATGCAACTTTCCATCTTCTGAAGCTCAAAAGAACTTCCACAAGCGGTAGGTTGAGAGAGGGTCCTGATTCAAGACAACCATTTGAATAAACACCATTATAGATTACAGAAGCATCAAACACAGGCCTTACTTTTCCACCTCCCAAACAACAGGGTGATGAACGAGGAAGGTAAAACGTAGAATGTGAGTTGATTACCTCGACTGCTGCACTTCTTTAATGATGTCCTCTTGCTCATGAGCCTCACACAATGAAGCGTGCTAATATCAGTGGCGCTGACTATTACTGGATCTTCTGCCGCAAGCAAATAATCCACACAATCTTTGCAGTCCATTAATTCATAAATGTTACTCGAGTGAAACTAGGGTTTTATTATAGTTTAAGCCATTACACACTACGTGGTAATAACCTACCTCATTTTGTTCTTCTCACTATTCACATCATTTCTAATGATTACACTACTTGTCGGAAATCAATAATAACGCCGTGGGTAGAGATTGGGGACATTGGCTTAAACTATAAATTTACCGAAACTAGATTATTAATCCTTCCAAAAAGCAGAGTAGGAAATGTGCTCAGAAGACATCTATTTACTTTCTCTACAAAGTTGTCTGACATGACATCAAAGCCTGAATCAATACCGTTCCTTTAGTCCAGAGGTTCTCAAAACGTTATTGCTCAGTGGCACACTAATTATATAACTTGGGCTTTGACGACGCACCAACTCTACAGTCAGTGTACTGTATACCTTATCCATGAAAATTACGCAGCGCACTTCTGCGCCGCGGCGCAGTTTGAGAATCACTGCAGTGTAGTCACGTACACTTTGACCTTAACTGTCGGCCAAACACTGCATGTTTGTTTCATGGGAACTTTGGTTTGGGTGAATTATGCGTCATAGACTTTCAGGCCTTACTAGTTTTTGCCCTCTAAATTTTCACTCATCATGCTTGACAGACTGATCAACTAACCAGCATTAATTTTCTCAACGACCGTCGCTGCGTCTGCTCAGCCTGATGTAATTCCCATAACTTCTGAGCAGCCTCCACTCCGGTAGCAGCTCACACTAGGACGAAAACTGCCTGCTGCTCCACTGTCATCACCTAACAAACTTGAATCACTTACTTGAAGTTTCAGTGTTCCTTGCACGTCGTCCATGGCAGCCAGACGCCTGTCAAAATCTTTAACATCGTCCTCCAGCTGCACCCTCGTAACATGGCGAGACAAGAAGTTTCTTAGTGCCTTGCCAGCACAAGTGGTCCGCGAACCGCACACCGAAACTTTACCAACCCCTCGTTCGTTATCGCCAGCTAAATATGAACACCTCCCATGTTTCCCGGATCCGGGCACCAATGTGTTCCTCCCTGACACAGGATTGACGAACATGGCGAAGGACTCTTATAAAGGTGGACCGGCGGAGAGCGGTAGAAAGCCAGATCCAAACTGTGTGGCATTCTTGAAGCTGGTGGAACCGAGTACTGGCGGACATGCTTCATTGATTCATTGCTTCACACGTCAGCAGTCATGACGTGGCGCATTCACGTTGGAGTCAATCATTTTATATACTCGCCGTCAGTCGTAAATTTTAAAACTGGTTATATATAATAGGAAATAATAATTTTTAATAATATAAATCCAAATAACCGTGAAAACCAATATTAATCAATCATATTATATATATGAATACTTCTTCCCATTTTCTATTCTTGATTATAAGGAAAATTTCTCTGATTTCAATAAGTATAGGTGGTCACGATGACTTGGTGATGCACCAAAACATTGTGAAACTTCACAACGTTGAATCTCCTGACCCATCAGTACACAATTCTCTAAGCCCAATAATACTAATTGTTTCTTATGTTTTTATTCCTCGACACAAGGCAACCATAAACGAGTTTTCGTGCAGTAATAGGTGGTTTGATGATATGGAAATACATGTAACAGTAACTTGCACGCACGAAAAGCTGCCAGGTCAGATGTTAACACTGCTCCACTCCCATGCGACCTGGGCCCAGTGTTGAATGGCGCACGGACGCAGACACCGACTAGATTTTTTTTTTTTTTTTTTTTTTGTGAGTGTAAACAGCATAGGCATTTTATAGGAGCTGTCACGTGCAGGTTTCTTAACTGCAGCTTCCTTTGCGTTCTCTTTCTTTTAGGACCAAATTATTTTTCTTTAGATTTACGCATCTGTGCACAGAGAATCACTTCCTTTAGTAATGTATTTCACTTACCTATTGCTCTGACTGGAAAACTGTCTTCCTTAGGTTAGGTTAGGTGTGTGTGTGTGTGTGTGTGTGTGTGTGTGTGTGATATAGTTGCAACATGACTGGTGGTGCCTGTAAGCGTGTGTGCAATGGTAACAGTTCACTGGAATCATGGAAGGACATACGGTCCTCCCGGTGCATAGATCAACCTACTCTGACCTGATAGTGACTGTTGTAAGCCTTAAGTTAACACTTCTTGAGCGAGTAATTGAAGTTTATAATGATGACTTATTAATTAACCTATACCTGAATTGAGCGTCCTTACCTGCATAAATTAACGTAATATGACGTTAATTTCCATATATCTGATTAAAAATATACTTCAACGAACAGATCAAGTTAGTATAAATAACAGTTGTTATTAGTCATCAGTATTGATATAATAATAATGACGGATGTTAATTATCCCAAATCAGAAATAAAAACATTGTTAACGAAACACCTCCCTGGTGGTAAGTCACCAACCCTCGCTACCACTCCAACACAAGAACATGGAACCCACCCAGAAAGAAAACCACCTCATTACACATAAAACTGTATTTTATACCAATGATAATAATGACAGTGGGGGGCCTGGAGCACGGCCCCACCTCACACTCACACACGCTCACCTCACACGGGCCTTGGCAGCACAACCCAAACAAAACGCTGATATGCTGGGAGAGTCAGGCGAGGGTCAGCTTCATAAAAAAATAATTATTGTAAAGTTTGACGGAGAAGAGAAGGGAAGGGTGCGAGCGGACGGCGGCGGGGAGGGGAGGGCCTTCCCTGACCTTCACCTTGGGGTGTGTTTATTTCACGATGGTCTGGTTACCCTCCCAGGAGCTCAAAGCTCATAGAGATTGAACTATGGGTAAAGCTGGGGCGTCATACGCACACAACCCTCCCCCTTGCTCAGAGGAAGAGAGTAACCACCACCATGAACCATCCTTAATGACCTGAGTGGGGTTCAAACCTACGCCTGTCGAATGACAAGCGTGGACGCTCTCCACTGAGCTTGGGGTGGTGTGTGTGTGTGTGTAATTTGATGATGAATGAGTGAACCTTTCGGATGTGGTGGTGATGGTGAATGTTTCAATGCTTGATATGGACTGACGACAACCATGAACATGCTGCGGTTAGTCTGACTTTCATAGTAGAAGCGATGGTGGTTCTATTATTATAGAACATTTCTATAATTTCTTATGATTTATGTTAAAGTTATCAAAGGAACAACTACTATTAAGCTCTTTAGAACTTGTAAGCTTGTCTCTGCTTCAGTTGGAACCTCAATAACTCCAGAAATATTCGGCAATAAATAAAAAACAATTTAATAATTTAAGAACCGCTCAACAGCTAACGACTTTCTTGGTCACATTCCACAGCAAACGTAATAAACTCCCCGTGGGCAACTTGAGGTACTTGCACTGCAAGCAACACAATCCCTCGCCCACTCAACACACACACACAGCACTCTGAACCTCAGTGTCTATCTAGCTATCAATGCCTGGTGCTTCTGGGAATGGCTACAAGTCAATGAAGTCCAGTCCTGGCACTCCCTCCTTTAAGGCTCTAATAATTTTATCCTCCTAAACTCAACCAGTAACTTCTTTCACACAGCTCTTTACTCGCTTCTCTATTCTTTCAGAACCTTTCCTGCTCTTTGCTGATCCTTTTACACTGCGATATACGTGTCAAGGAATGCTTGTACATATGTATGGAGGTGCCTTGTACCAGCCACTACCTAAGATGGTGTTGTCAGTCTACAGGTAATGGGAACACCTCAAACCATTACAATTCATAAAGGATCAATACTGCCAATAGTCATGTCCAGTACGTGGTGCTTCACAAGATAATGTCATATGCGGAGAGAGAGAGAGAGAGATCACAAGATAATGTCATATGCGGAGAGAGAGAGAGAGAGAGAGAGAGAGAGAGAGAGAGAGAGAGAGAGAGAGAGAGAGAGAGAGAGAGAGAGAGAGAGAGAGAGAGAGAGAGAGAGAGAGAGAGAGAGAGAGAGAGAGAGAGAGAGAGAGAGAGAGAGAGAGAATGTATACATGATAATGGTAATGTTAAAAATGTCTAAAACAAACATCCACCAATTCACGTGGATGCCTCTGTACAATAAGTGGAAACAACTTAAGATGAGAGTAGGAATGAGTGGCAGGGTGGCGGGATGGAGTGACATGTGGGGCGTCCTAAGGCTATCCTACACTTTGTGCTTAGGAGGATGGATGGTTTGTGCCATGCCGGTCTGCACGTCACCGCCGCCGCTACTCCTGTGAATGGAAGGAAGAGGACAGGACAGACAGTACAGTGCTTGAGCAAGGAAGAAGCTGCCGCCGGCCCACAGCCAACCCTGACCTTATCTGTCTACTCTATGCACAGCTAATCTCATTTATTTCTGTGATTGCATACAGTCACTTTATTGCAGTCTCAATACTCAATTTCACATAAATGTTTTGCTTTTCAAAAACAATTTACTGATCAAAATTTGGCTTGAAAGTGGAATGAGTCCTAAGAGTTATTCATTATTCAGAGTCCACATAGCAGTGTCACACACCTGATGAAGCCCCATCAAATACTCTCTCTACAATACTGCATAGTCGGAAACTCAACATAAATAAAACTTTACATATAAAATGCTATAGTACCTCATAAAATACACATTTCCTAAAAAATGTAACAAAACGGTCCAGTCCTGAAACAGTTCATCTGGTAGACAGTTGTTGGCTCACGACTCCTCACGACACACACATATAAATAGCTTGCTCCACACGCACCCTGGCTGGCATAAGGCTGTCCCAACCTCAAAAGAATGCATAAAAGTGCATTAAGTTTTGTCTTCACTCCTCAGTCCCTCCGGCCACTGTGGCAGCCCCACGGCGCCCACCTCACCACTACTGTCTTGTTGGGCAGAGTCACGCACCGCTGCAGGACCCGGAGACGAGTGAAGCACTTTCTTGCCGTGGAAGGTTCAACTGTCTTCCACTTTGTAAAATACATACACTTCTTGTACAAATGTTTCCTTTGTAAAATACTTCTTTAAACTATCTAGCCTTAAATACTACTTGATTTTTATGTTTTTTTTAAGTTAGTCTCAAAATAAACAATTGAATTTACTGACAGAAATATTTTACACTACAACCCCTTCCGTTTGCATCAAGATGGGAGGCAGTTGCACCAGAGGGAGAGAGAATACTTCTTAACTTTTATAAACAGTCAGGAGGTGTAAAACGTGTGTCTCGCTGTACAAGTAACCTAGGCTATGTACACCCAGCAGTGGGGGGGGGGAGATGGGGGGTCACTGGGAGCCAATCACACACTGCCACCTCCCAGGGGCTCACAGGTCACCTTCCTAAATCTTTATGTACAATTTGGCTACAGGTGAGTGAACAAACTGGCGCTGCTCTGTACACTATCTGGAGCACTGGGGGGGCAGCGGCTCTTGGCCTCTTAAGAGTTGGGCCCACCTGGCTTGTACACCACTGCCTTATTAGTTTACATTACTCGAGTTGCCAGCACCGCAATGCTGAAAACCGGTTAATAATAAAAGGCATAAATATCCAATATGAAGTACAATCTGTCACTCATTTTATCACAGACAATCCTGCTTGGATACTAGTCACTAACAATGCACTGGCTAACCTTGCCCAGCCTGACGGACCAACAGCCCACCTGCCTACGCTCGCCCAAGAGTGTGATTCAGCACAACGTACAGCCGGTCGCCGCGGCTCCTCCCAGTCTGCCGAGGTGGTCCGACCGTGCGTCCCTCTCCCTAAGGCAGGACTGTTTTGATTGCATTGTGGTGGACTCCTGGTCAATAAGTTAAGTATATATATATATATACATTGATCTTTGAGATAATTCAAGTTTTGTGAGGTAACACCTTCCCTTTGAGCATTAAGAAAATTATGCATCAGCCCTACTGTAATAATGCTTTGGTTCGTCTGCTCTGCCTCCCTGATCCAACACGCGCCAGCACTACGCTACAACCCGCAGCTCATTGTAAGCCTCTTGAGAGTCACCCAGGCACAAACTCACTCACCATAAAAATTAAATATTAAAATTCTTAACAAAATATTTCATCAAAACAACCACGAGGCTATTCGTTATTAGGTCATTTCCAAATTACAAATGGTTAGGAAAATTCTGCCTCTTGTTGAATTTTCATGAAGTAATTTTTAGAGATCCTTGAAATTAGAATCTGAATTAGTGGTTAAAATTTATATAAAATACAGAACAATTACAAGAACACTTTTCCATAAAACAAACCATGATGTAATTTCATTCAAGAGCACTTTTTTGTAGTCCGGCGAGGAGACACTTTCTGTAAAGCCCAACAATTGCACCACAGCTCAAGGAAATACTGATATCAAGACACGTTATCCTTGCCCTTGGGACATCATACGAGGGCAGCCATAATGTTGTACAGGTGGGCAAGGACCTGCATGTGGAGGGGCAGGCATGACCTCCTGTCCTGCTTTGCTGGGTCCAGCACCAGCCATGACAGGCCATTGTAGCCCTCAAGCACGTATCTGGGGAAGGACAAAACAACTCAATGACTTGCCTGCCACTCTGGGAAGAGAATATGAAATGTTACACATACCAAACCAAATGACATTAACAAAAACTCTACAACCAAACCTCTATAATGTTTAAGGATTAAAACCATGACAGATGACAGCCACTGGTGGAGGCAACACACTCATTCTGTGAAAATTCTGAAACTCACTCTCACTCTCTCTCTCTTTCTCTCTCTCTCTCTCTCTCTCTCTCTCTCTCTCTCTCTCTCTCTCTCTCACTCACTCACTCACTCACTCACTCACTCACTCACTCACTCACTCACTCACTCACTCACTCACTCACTCACTCACTCACTCACTCACTCACTCACTCACACACACCTGAGGACATCTGTGGTGTAGGAGGAGTCCAGGGGGTGGACTTTATTGTTGGTGTTGTGCACAAACTCCTCTGACTGAGTGATGCCTGGGGAGTGGAGATGGAGGGCGGACTTAAGGAACACAGGACAAGAGCCCTCCAGGTGAGGGCAAGCAGACCAGAACCAGCGGGGCAACCGGCCTGTCGAGGCAGTAGAAACATAATAACCGAGGGCAAGTGGTTGCTGCAGCACCGAGCCACGGCCATCCTCCTGGGGGTCCACCAAAACCACACCATTGGACCGTGCCTGTCCAGAAAACTGAGAAGGGCTGGTCCGGCCTCCAGCCCCCATGATGGGGCTGGAGGGCTGTGAGAGGGAGTCCCGGTGGCCGCCCCCATCCTCCAGCTGGTCGTCTTGGTTGGGGCCAGTGTCCAGCATGAGCAGCTCGTTGATGCTGAGGCCCATGGGCATGCCATCCATCACTACATCTATGTCGTTTTCCACGTCGTTGTCCAGCAGCAGGTCTGCATTCTCATCAAACGTCTGCTCGTCTTGGAACATCTTCTGGGCAGACTGCAAAGCGAAAGGAGTTTACATTAGTTTGTCGTGCAACATCACTCTGGAAATCAAAATATTTCATGAAAGAGTCTAATGTCAGTATTAGTTTCACATAAAAATTGCATAAAAAATAAAAGAATAACATGACTATACACAAAACAAAATACAGTGCCTGACACTGAAAGTGGGCACAGCAAAACACCAACCTGAGTTTTGGCTGAGGTGGGAAACACTAGTATATGAGTACAGGTGAGGTCTTCAGGCGTAGACAGGTTGCAGTTCTGGCTGTTCTGGCCAAACCTCTCATCAGGCGTGAACATGTCAGGCATCATGCGGAAGGACGAGTCTGCTTCTATAGAGACCAGGCAAGCAGAGAGGATACATGGCGCGTCCCCAGGGAAGAGATAAGCACATTGTTTGCACATTTCCTTCAAGTTCTTCGATGCCTGGATGAGGGACTTGCGGGAGAGCAGGGAGGACCACCCCTTCAGTTCCCCGTGCCCCATCCTTCCCAGCCGCCCCACAATGAGGCGCCAAGGGTGCACCCCAATGGACATGACACTCAGGATCCAGTCCATCAGCTTCTTGAGGCCAATGCGCCGCGCTGAAGCTTTCTTTCTTCGCGTCCTGCAGAGCAAACACAGTCAACTCTCACTGCCACATTCCTCTACTGACACTTCATGAATGTTTACCACTCTTCTAAAACTACACAAAATGCATTAGGCTGGGCATGCAAACAATGCTAATTACCTGATGCCTAAAAAAACAGTAAAACAAACTATAATCTGGATGTTTATTTTTGAGCAAGTTTGTGTGTGTGTGTGTGAGTGTGTGTGTGTGTGTGTGTGTGTGTGTGTGTGTGTGTGTGTGTGTGTGTGTGTGTGTGTGTGTGTGTGTGTGTGTGTGTGTGTGTGTGTGTGTGTGTGTGTGTGTGCGTAAGTTTGGGGTTCTGAATGATTCTAGTATCTATCAAGGATATCTACGCTGCACTTGTTTCAGAGATTATAGTGTTTTGCAAAGTTACAATTTTAGTTGCAGCTGGTACAATGGTGTATAGGCATGAGGAGGCTGTGCCATGCAGCTTACCTGTTGGGAATCTCTATGCTGATGGTGACAGTTTCAAGGATTTCCCCAAGGTCATCTGTTGCAGTGGCCAACAACCACCGCTGATCCTCAGAGAGGCAGTAGGTACAGTTGAGTATGGTGGACTTCTCCCTTGGCACCCCCAATGCCTCCTGTGCTTCCCTGTAGGTGCCACGGCTCTCCTTGATGGGAGCCAGGATGTAGGCCGGGGAGAAAATGTGGTATGGGGCGAGGCGCTTCTCCTCAGCGGCAAGCTGTTTGGACCACAGGGTTGAGAGAGGGAGTAATTAAAGGATATGGAACAGAAGAGGGACACAGGCACATAAAAACCCAGATATAAGCTAAGGAATGAGTATCTAATATTCAAGACAACATAGGTAAAATACAAATTGTTAATGAAGATGTAAGAGAAGGTAGATACAGAACCTGGATGCAGACACTCACACTAGCTTCCTTTGGCTTGAGGAAGGCATCATACACAGCAGCAGGACCAAACCCAGTGAGGGACTTCACTGAGGCATTGTGGGTTAGTGTCCTGCGGCACTGCATGAACACCGAGAACGCCAGGGACTTGAGTTGGTCGATGTGACGGGAACGGTCATGGGAATCACTCGCTAGCTCCAGGATGCTCTCCAGGGAGATGATCTGTAGAGCAGAGCAAGTGTGTGAACACAGAGCAATTGAAACAGAGCTCATGTTTTCTGATGGCTGGCTCTGATTACTTACACACCAAAACAAACACCTTGCAACCATACTTGTAACTCCCCTTCACCCTAAGTCATGGGACTAGTAAGGTTTGGCCACAGACCTGGAGGTACACATTGTTCTGCATGCTCTCCGGGAGACCCTCCAGCATGTGTTCATAGCAGCGCAGGAGTCCCAGGGTCACCAGGCGGTGCATGTCAGGATGGTCCTCCCCCACGTTGAAGGGGTCCACTAGGTATACCAGGATGGCAGGCGGGGGAGAGTCATCCTCGTCCGGCTCGTTGAGGCTCGCGCCGGATCCCAGCACTGTGCTACTACTCTGCTAGAGGAGGAGGAGCTGCTGTCTCATGTTGTAGTACACTCTGCTGTCCCTCACACATTACAAATGTAATAAATGTCTTCCACACAACAAAGAACAATTCACTCTCTCATTTACAACATTAATGGCACTCATGAACATTTCCTTCAGCAACCAATTTTATCCATTCTGTCATTATGTTCTGCCTACTTCAGAGTTTTCCTTCTTATCCCTTCTGCACCCCATAATTCACTCCTATAGCTCACTTTCCAACACATGTGATCTCATAAACTTCAACTCTTCCATCATTTCAAGCCATTTTATGAAGTGTCACCTCTACCATCGCTTCAAAACCTTAAGCCAATGTAAGTAATAGAATAGCCCAGGTAATTCTGTTCCTCCATTCACCATCAAATTCACAGAGAACTCTCCTTCTGGTTCTATTGCTGCACCTTTATAAATTTTACACATGTATTTACTGAAAAACAACGCTACCATTCATCTCACAATTAATGTGTCTCACAACACAAGGGGGCAGTCACAGCCTGCCCTCTAAAGACAACTCTCTTCCTCCACACAAAACTACAAGCACCTAATAACACGCACACCCTTCACTCAAAAATTTTAAAATCATCATGGCGACTCCTACACCAGCCTCGGAGTCCCCATCTGGGGAGGGGACCACAAATGTCCCCAGATCGGACTGCCTTTCTGTCGACGACCCTAAGTGTCTTGACACCCCCCTCAACTTTTCTTCATTAACTTCTGCAACATTCGCGGTCTAAGATCTAATTTTCAATCTGTAGAACACCACCTCTCCTCTTCTAAACCTTATCTTCTTTTCCTCACTGAAACTCAGGTGTCTGAGGCAACTGACAGTAGCCCCTTTTCTGTTCCCTCCTACTTTCTCTATCCTCATTTTCGATCCAAAGCTGGATGCTGTGTTTATGTGCGCAATGACTTAACCTGCTCTCGTGCCCACGCTCTTGAATCTTCCGAGTTTTCCACCATCTGGCTATGACTACAGAGTCACTCTCATACTAAATTTATCTGTGCTGTATACCTCTCTCCTAACTCCTCTGACTATAAGAAATTCTTTGACTACTTAACTTCCAAAGTGGAGCACATTCTGACCCTCTTCCCTTTTGCAGAGATCTCCATTCTTGGAGATTTCAATGTTCACCACCAGCTTTGGCTTTCCTCTCCCTTCACTGACCATCCTGGTGAACTAGCCTACAACTTTGCTATCCTCCATGACCTAGAGCAATTGGTGCAACACCCTACTCGCATTCCTGACCGTCTTGGAGATACGCCCAACATTCTTGACCTTTTCCTGACCTCTAATCCTTCTGCTTATGCTGTCACCCTTTCTTCTCCGTTGGGCTCCTCCGATCACAATCTCATATCTTTATCTTGTCGTATCACTCCAATCCCTCCTCAGGATCCCCCTAAGCGAAGGTGCCTCTGGTGTTTTGCCTCTGCCAGTTGGGGGAACCTGAGGAGGTATTTTGCTGATTTTCCTTGGAATGACTACTGCTTCCGTGTCAGAGACCCGTCTTTGTGTGCTGAGCGCATAACAGAGGTGATAGTGTCTGGCATGGAGGCGTACATTCCTCACTCTTTTTCTCGTCCTAAACCTTCTAAACCTTGGTTTAACACAGCTTGTTCTCGTGCTATACATGATAGAGAGGTGGCCCACAAAAGGTACTTAAGCCTTCCATCACCAGAATCTCATGCACTTTATATTTCTGCCCGGAACCATGCCAAGTCTGTTCTCCAATTAGCCAAAAACTCCTTCATTAACAGAAAATGTCAAAACCTTTCAAGATCTAACTTCCCTCGTGATTTCTGGCATCTAGCCAAAAATATCTCCAATAACTTCTTCTTCTTTCCCTCCTCTACTTCAACCAGATGGCACCACTGCTATCACATCTATTTCTAAAGCTGAACTCTTTGCTCAAACCTTTGCTAAAAACGCTACCTTGGACGATTCTGGGCTTGTTCCTCCCTCTCGTCCACCCTCTGACTACTTCATGCCACGTATTAAAATTCTTCGCAATGATGTTTTCCATGCCCTCGCTGGCCTAAACCCTCGGAAGGCTTATGGACCTGATGGGGTCCCTCCTATTGTTCTCCGAAACTGTGCCTCTGTGCTTGCACCTTGCCTAGTCAAACTCTTTCAGCTCTGTCTGTCAACATCTACCTTTCCTTCTTGCTGGAAGTTTGCCTACATTCAACCTGTTCCTAAAAAGGGTGACTGTTCTAATCCCTCAAACTACCGTCCTATTGCTTTAATTTCCTGCCTATCTACAGTTTTTGAGTCTATCCTCAACAGGAAGATTCTTAAACATCTATCACTTCACAACCTTCTTCTATCTGATCGCCAGTATGGGTTCCATCAAGGCCACTCTACTGGTGATCTTCTGGCTTTCCTTACTGAGTCTTGGTCATCCTCTTTTAGATATTTTGGTGAAACTTTTGCTGTTGCCTTGGACATATCAAAAGCTTTTGATAGAGTCTGGCACAAAGCTTTGATTTCCAAACTACCCTCCTACGGTTTCTATCCTTCTCTCTGTAACTTCATCTCAAATTTCCTTTCTGACCGTTCTATTGCTGCTGTGGTAGACGATCACTGTTCTCCTCCTAAATCTATTAACAGTGGTGTTCCTCAGGGTTCTGTCCTGTCACCAACTCTCTTCTTATTATTCATTAATGATCTTCTAAACCAAACTTCTTGTCCTATCCACTCCTACGCTGATGATACCACCCTGCACTTTTCCACGTCTTTTCATAGACGTCCAACCCTTCAGGAGGTAAACATAGCACGCAGGGAAGCCACAGAACGCCCGACTTCTGATCTTTCTAAAATTTCTGATTGGGGCAGAGCAAACTTGGTATTGTTCAATGCCTCAAAAACTCAATTCCTCCATCTATCAACTCGACACAACCTTCCAGACAACTATCCCCTTTTCTTCAATGACACTCAACTGTCCCCCTCTTCTACACTGAACATCCTCGGTCTGTCCTTTACTTATAATCTGAACTGGAAACTTCACATCTCATCTCTAGCTAAAACAGCTTCTATGAAGTTAGGTGTTCTGAGACGTCTCCGCCAGTTTTTCTCACCCCCCCAGCTGCTAACTCTGTACAAGGGCCTTATCCGTCCATGTATGGAGTATGCTTCACATGTCTGGGGGGTTCCACTCATACTGCTCTTCTAGACAGGGTGGAATCAAAAGCTTTTCGTCTCATCAACTCCTCTCCTCTAACTGACTGTCTCCAGCCTCTCTCTCACCGCCGCAATGTTGCATATCTAGCTGTCTTCTACTGCTATTTTCATGCTAACTGCTCTTCTGATCTTGCTAACTGCATGCCTCCCCTCCTTCTGTGGCCTCGCTGCACAAGACTTTCTTCTTTCTCTCACCCCTATTCTGTCCACCTCTCTAACGCAAGAATTAACCAGTATTCTCAATCATTCATCCCTTTCTCTGGTAAACTCTGGAACTCCCTGCCTGCTTCTGTATTTCCACCTTCCTATGACTTGAATTCCTTCAAGAGGGAGGTTTCAAGACACTTACCCACCAATTTTTGACCACTGCCTTGACCCTTTTACGGGACTGGCATTTCAGTGGGCATTTTTTTTATTGATTTTTGTTGCCCTTGGCCAGTGTCCTTCTTACATAAAAAAAAAAAAAAAGACCAGTACCAAGATTTCTCATACACAGAAGTATAACAACAAGAACTTACAGAGCTGGGAGTTGCACTGGAGGAGGTGGTATTGGAGGAGGAGTAAGTAGCGGTGTCTGGCTCCTGAGTCTGAGTTGGGGTGGTGGAGGGGTTGGGCGTGGCCGCATTTTCTGATGAGGGTGGAGGCATGGGTGAGGGTGCCTGCCTCTCAGTGGCCTTACTGGACCCGTGTGTCTCAAACAGGCTCTTGTCCATGTTGAGGGTAGCCAGATGGGGCGCTAGCCAGTGTCGACACACCTGCGGAATTGTAATGACAACTTGTTAATCACATACACTTTCTAAATATATTGCTGGAACTTGGCAACTGTGGTGATTAGGAGGAAGTGGTAATAGTAGCAGTACAAGGGGATAGTAGTAGTACTAGTGGTGGTGGTGGTGGTGGTGGTGGTGGTGGTGGTGGTAGTAGTAGTAGTAGTAGTAGTAGTAGTAGTAGTAGTAGTAGTAGTAGTAGTAGTAGTAGTAGTAGTAGTAGTAGTAGTAGTAGTAGTAGTAGTAGTAGTGGTAGTGAGTAGTAGTGAGGCAAAAATAGCAGTAGTAACAGCAGGGTGCCAATCCTACCTGAGCATACACCTTGAGCTTGGTGGACATGTGAGAATCACCCAGAAGGGAGAACCATTCCTCCAGAGGCTCATTAGCAACCTTGGAGGCAGCTGTCTTGCTTATCCTCATGATGCCGTTCCTTAAAACCCTCTGGATGGGGGAGTGCCTTCCCAGCCGACACAGCTGAGGAGCAAGGTGATGCACACATGTAAACTCATAATGGTGAAATAATTTCAAATTAATATGAAGTGCATGTAAGGGATAGAAAAAATAGTTAACAATTAAATACTTCATGCACTTAAGTATATGTCATTTTATCATTATTTTTTTTACACACTTAATGAGGATAAGGAATGAAAGTTATGCACATCTAAAATGGCATCATGGAGTATTTAAGAGCATGAGAAACACTGACATTATATTTCCAGCTTTCAATCAACAATGGATTCATATGTCTATCTGTCCCTCTTACAAACCTGTCCTGTTGAATTTCCACAAAATGAATGACCACAAATCCTTTCCCTTGTTCCTGTATAGAGTAAACTTCAGCCTTGCACACACTTGTTCTTCCCCTCACACCAAAAACATGTACCTCATTCACATATGCATGAAATTTTTTTTTTATTTCATTCTTTTCCCATGCAACAAAACCATACTGATGATGGAGGTGCCTGCCTCTCCACACAACAGACTCACCTCATAGATAGAGGACAGCTCCTTGAAGAAGGTGCGTACATGGCTGAGGATGAACTCGTTGTCAGGGGCCACCACCACATAGGCCACATTACGCTGCTGTGAGTAGGGCTCCAGCAACAGTTTCTCCCAATGACGCAGGGACTGGGGAGCCACCGAGAGCCAATCCCGGTCATGGCCAGCCAGCAGCATGGGGATGGGCAGAGGCTCGGCCATGTCCTCGGTGCCACGCACGGCCATGCGGTGGAACTGACGCCACGTGAGTGGCCCGTCCACGCTGAACACAGGTTCCCAGTTAAGTCTGCGTCCCTTCTTCTGTATAGCCTCCTGAAGGTGTGGCTGCAGGGCCTTCATGCAACGCACAATGTCTCTAGAGCAACGAGGTCCATTGAACTGGTAGTAGCACCACTTGTGCATGCACTGTAACCTGATACCAGCAGGGCCAGACTCCCCCTCAGTTATGCCACTAAGGCCACCACCCCGAGACTGTTCCACAGCCAGATAGGCTATCTCATTACCGTCCTTGTAGTCTACAATATTGAGGAGGATGTCCCGGCGAGTGTTCTGGTAGACAGTTGTGGAGCGATACAACACACTGGAGGGGGTACTTAGGGTCACTAGACACTGGCTCTGAAGCAGCCGAAACAGGGACTGAGGCAGCTGATCCAGTGTGCCTGTCCCACCCCCACTACCTGGCCCGGTACCAGCACCACTCACTGCTGCACTCGCTGTAGCACCTGTCCCTGTTCCACCTGTCCCTGTCCCTCCCGTTGCCCCGCCCTCCCTGTCAGAGTTCTCTGTTCCCTTGTTGTTGTTGTCGGTGAGGAGGTGCAGTGACTGCTTCTTGCACTCGTTGGCCAGGGCGTCATGCAAGCCTGTGAGGTCCACCTCATCCTCATAGAAGAGGCCAGCCTGGAAGGCCAGGCGGCGGTTCACCACAGCCGAGAAACCACAGTTGCAAGAGATGCTCTCCTCCTCCACACTGAGCTGTGTCGGAGGAAGATACAGTGCGCCATCATTGCCCCGGATGTTGCCAACGATGCGCTGGTTGTTGTTGCAGACACACATGGTGCAGGAGTCAAAGTTGTGGTCCCGGAACAGGTTGATGCTGGAGTCCTGGAGGGCGATGTTCACAATAAGGGAGGTGGCTTCAGGTACTTGGCTCATGCCCAGCGTGGGGCCTGCCGCCTCCACTGAGGGCAGTGCCTTGCTCAGGTAGGACGACTGGTTGGAGGCCGGCGAAGTCAACTCATAGTTGATAGGCGGCCCAGCAGAGGCAGGTCCTACACTGCCAGGCCCTCGCTGGGAGCCTGGGCCTCCATCAGAGGTGGATCCCCCAAGGCTGGGGGGCATGGGAGAGATTGGAGACACCCCAGCCTTCTGGCTATGGCTGGTAGGAGTAGAAGAAGAAGGAGCCCCAGAGTGAGGCCCCACGTGGACAATGGGCGGGGCCGTGCTGTGGGGCTTCTCAGAGACCGGGAACTGCCAGGAAGGTTTGTAGAGCCAGTCTTCTGGGATGGAAACAGCCATTTTATGTTCCTGGCTGGGCAGGTTGGTCAGTGGGGCATACTTGGTGGAGCCTACAAACATGGACACCGTGGGGGGCTGGTACACAGCTGGCACGAGGGGCTGCTCTTCCCTGGATGGGTGCCCTGAGGGCTCCTGCACCTGGGACAGGCGGGGCTCCTCCACCCGCTCTGTCTTAATACTGATGGCGTCCTCCAGCACCGGGTCGTGGTCGGGGTTGTGCTCATGGGAGGGTGGAGTGGGGAACATTTTGGTCAGCTCCACCAGACTGGCATTGACACTTGATTTATTGCTCCCAGCACCACCACTCTTGTTGCTGAGCACTGCAGCAGTGTCTTCAGGACCCCCAGAAGGCTTATTGGATCCTGGTGGAGTGTGGTCTGGGAAGGTGCCCTGCAACATACACACCACATTACCACTCATAACTCATTCTTGTTACACAACATACTAAAGCATGCTGATAATCCACAAAAAAAAAACAGATATCAACTCACACTCACACTCACACTCAGCAGAATAAAAGTCCTGCTAGTTTCAAAGGCCACATACAAGTACAGCAACCACCTTTCAACTAGTCACCAGTCACACCACATGAACACAGGTACTCAGTAGGCATCATAAGCAATACTCAACACAGAAACAGTGAGTCCTTACATCATCCACTGGGGAGTCTGAGTCAAACATGTCCTCCAGGTCGGCGTAGGATGGCTGGAGGCCGGCTGCGGTGTAGAGGTTTCCAGTGGTTTTCTTTGGCTGACAAGGAGAGTGAGGATCTTGAGTGGACTGCTCACTGCTCGGGGTCTTGGCCTCCTCCTTATCCAGACCATCCTTCCTCTTGTAGGTCTCCAAGGTGGCCCCTGAACCTAGGTCATCCTCAAAGTCATAAGGATCGTCTGGCCTCTTGATGCTGCAGGGATGCTTCAGGGGCAGCCCGTTCATCTCAGGGACCTGGACAATTACATCAGTGTCAATAAAGGCTCAGTCAAAAAGTAAAAACAATTTAGCACTGACTGGTGAGGAGAAAACATCACACAACATCAACAAATGAGTACAACTAGGTGAGACTACTGTTGGCTTGCCATCAAGTCCCTTACCTCCTGGCCAACCTCCTGCCTGTAAGGTTCCATCTTCTCCTGGATGTGGGCAGGTCTGTAGGGTGGCCAGAGAGGTTCCTCCACCTTAGGTTCTGCTGGCTTGAATCTCTTGACAGGGTGGTGGAGCCTGCAATACGCACACACATACATCAATATCACCACTGTCAGCTGATCCCACTGTTTAACACTTCAAACTTTCAATACTTCATGTCTCCTCACACACACACACACAGAGAGAGAGAGAGAGAGAGAGAGAGAGAGAGAGAGAGAGAGAGAGAGAGAGAGAGAGAGAGAGAGAGAGAGAGAGAGAGAGAGAGAGAGAGAGAGAGAGAGAGAGAGAGAGAGAGAGAGAGAGAGAGAGAGAGAGAGAGAGAGAGAGAGAGAGAGAGAGAGAGAGAGAGAGAGAGAGAGAGAGAGAGAGGAGGAGGAGAGGAGGAGGAGGAGGAGGAGGAGGAGGAGGAGGAGGAGGAGGAGGAGGAGGAGGAGGAGGAGGAGGAGGAGGAGTGGGGGCCTTACCATGCATTAAGCTTGGTGTAATCATAGAGGACGGTGCTTGGCTTCTCCTGCTCCAGAAGTGAGTGGTAGTCTGTGCCAGGCAGGGAAGGTCTCTTCAGCCCCCTCGGAGGACCCCCACTGCCTGTGCTGTTACTGCTGCTGGTACTGTTACTGCCACCACCACCACCACCACTGGCGCCACCACCACTGCCGCTGCTACTGCCACTGCTACTGCCACTGCCACCGCCGCCGCCACCACCGCTGCCACCACCACTGCCGCTACCGCCACTGCCACCACCACTGCCACTGCTGTTGCTGCCACCACCACTGCCACCACCACCACTGCTATTGCTGCTGCCACTCCCACCTATACTGCTGGGGGTCTCATTGGACTCCACACCATTACTCCTGTCCCCACCCACCAGGGGAGACAGGCCCTGCACAGGACACACACATACACATACATCAGTGATAGGACAAGGCCAAGATGAGAGACATGTATAAAATAGTTTTTTCAAGGTATCCATAAGAGAAAATTCTCCACCTAGGTCTTCATGTTCTTGTTATCTTTAACATACTTATTTATATTTTCTAGTTGTGCCTTTTCTGTTGCCCTCTCTCAACATAATCATCAATTCCATTGCCAAAATTGCTTTCACAGAATACAAAAATCTCACTGCAGTTAAGACAGATATTCCTTTACACATCCCAGTGCACTCCTCCTACAGCAAGCACACACACACACAAACACACCTGAGAGAGCCACCTGTCATGCTCCCTTCACTCACCTGGGTGTTGGGGGATGACACAGACTTTGGCCCAATGAGGTCAGACACACTGGGCTTGACATCCACTGAGTCAGGGGGGGCAGGGGTAGGAGGGTCCCCCACTGATGTGTTGGAGGGGGGAGGGTGTGGGCTGAGGGTTGGCATGGTGGGATCTGAAGCAAAGATGAAGGAACACATGAGAAAACTTCCATTATGAAACCTTAAGACCTCATTCCCATATGTCTGTAGACACTTTTAGGAGCATTTACAAGAATATAACAAAAAATGGCAAAGCACTCACACTGTTCATTGTGTGTGTGTGTGTGTGTGTGTGTGTGTGTGTGTGTGTGTGTGTGTGTGTGTGTGTGTGTGTGTGTGTGTGTGTGTGTGTGTGTGTGTGTGTGTGTGTGGTTCCTTACCATGATGAGGCACAGAGGGCTGGGAGTGGGGTGTGGGCAGGGGTGAGGGTGTGATGGAGGCAGGGGAGTCCACTGAGGGGGGAGGGCCGTCGCTCACCCCGGTCAGCCTGAGGGAAGGAACACTACCTGGCGTGGTCACCCCTCCACTCTTGTAACCTCCGAATCCTCCGCCCCCACTCCCTCCACTTGGTGTCCCGGCTCCACTCAATCTGCTCAGGGGTAAGAGAAATGTGTCCTCAACCTGTATGTGCTATCCATGCCTGGCTATGTCAGATATTAGATCATTAACAGTGAAGCTTAAAGGATGGGGTGTCAAGCAGGATGTTCAGTCTGTCTCGTCACAGGTGGCTTGTTCAGTGTTGTGTTCAATGATGAGTTTCCAGAATGGGATGTGAGTACTGAAAGTGATGCTCAGGAGCCTACATGATGTATCCTGGGTGTATACCTGCCATTCCTGCCTGTGTAAAGTGAAGGTGAATGATGATTTGATTTATCAGTTATATTCAAACCTTGCAGTTCTATGTTACTTCCAAAACTAGGAAAGAAACAACTATTTATAAAATACTAAAAAGCTACAAGGACATGATGAGTCACATCCTCCAGCACACTACACAAACATGCACACTTGTATACTCACTCGAGTGTATACCAACACACAATAAAACCCTATCTACTTGCTTAGATTGCATTCATATATCATCTCTGGTGCATTTATAATCTGTGAAAGAATGCTTACCTCATTAACTGGGTGAATAAAACTTAGCTACTTTGTGAAGCCACAACTTTATGGTGTGAGTCTAGCCACAAGGCAGAGCAAAGTTATCTGAAGCACAGAATGCACAAGTGAAAGGAAAGATTAGTAGTGAGAATGTGGAGATGTGAAGGAGAGGTCTTCTGAACCCCTCCCACAATAGGGATCTCTTCCTTGTGACTGGAGGTGGTGGTGGTGGTGGAAGCAGAGGAATGGGAGGTGGAAGAGGTGATGGTGCAAGACTGCAGGGCACAGAAGGCCTTCTACAGCAAGGGTTTAGGAGCACTGGTGACTGGTTCATTAGGTGTGTTTATGGGGCAAGAAATGGCACGCTTTTATTACAGTCAAGCCAAGAGGTCACAGTTTACAAACAAATCTGCCTGTGGTCAAGATCAAGGTTACTGCAGTGTTAGAGTCTGGCACAACAGTGTTGGCAGTACCTGGCAGTGGCCTGCAAAAGTTCTGAATCTTCGATGGCTGGCATGCCACACTGGTCGGCCTCAGCCAAGGGGGTTGCAGGAGGCCTCTTGTGGAAGGGGATGCAGCCGGCCAGGGAGCAGCCGCCCCCCCGAAGACGCCCACTGCCTCCCCCTCCACCAAGTTTTCCTCCCCGGCCCTTACTGCTGCTACACCCTTTATTACTGACCCGACCCCTCCTGCATCTGTAACAGCCAGGCCACAACATTCTACAAACTGTTGCGCTTGTGCTAACCTATGGGGAGGTGACAAAGAGGTGCTATAACTAGTGCACTTGAGGCAGACGACACCACACACCTCACTGTTATGCCAAGGAAGTTATGTATTACCCTGGTCAATAAACTATTTTGACCATGATCCAAGACAGTTTATGGAGCAGCATTCCCCTGACTGGCTGAGTGGGTTGTGTCATCCAGAGCCACAGCAGTGTGATAGCACCTTCTTATTATGGGATACATACTGTGGGGACTTGGCTCAGGGTTTGGGACTCATTGGGAAGGTTAATGATTGATGTGGAAAGGGCCTGAAGTTTTCAAATATGGAGAGCCTCTGATTTATACAAAGGAACATTTGGCTCACATCAATAATTTAAGTATAAAAGATAGATGTTTGGTGAAGTTCTTCAACACCACAAAATGCTCAGCTCACAACATGTAAGCCACAAGAGTATTACATTGGCAATGAAGGTTTACAAGAGCATCTCAAAGCTCTTGTGATGCACAGAATCAAGGGGAAATTCCATATATCCTTTAATGCACTTAGAAACAAGTCTGGCTGAATCACAGGTCATGATCCACAGTGCACCACACACAAGACCCATGTGACAGGAACTTGTGTGTGAGGCATTAAAGGATGTAGGAACCAGGAGGATTTTGTAATGGTTCTGACAATGTGGAGGACCTTTGGCACTCTGAATTCAGTCCACAGCAGTTTTTCATCATTTGGAGGGAGGGAATAAACCTATCAAAGAAATCAAGTGAAACTCATAGATTGGCTGGCAACAAAATGTACAGTTTTAAGGTCATGCTTCATGCACTATAGAGAATAAGAAACATCAAACTAAGACAAATATATCATAATCTGAAAACAATAAACATGTATCCATCTATATCATGCAACTTAACTAAATTATAAGAAAGATTAAAAAGATCTTTTAAAACAAAGTAAAGATATTTTTACGACAGGTAATACAAAATAATGAATCTATGAGCAGCAACAATTACTTCTAAGGCCAGAATGCCTGGAGGTGCTGACACTGAACTAGAAAGGATCATACTTGGCACAGGAACAGCTGATCTTGGTAGCAGGGTCCGAGAACTCCCAGTGGCCAGCTATCTCGGCAGGGATGGCCTCCGGGGTGAGGCCATCATGCTGGGGTGGGGGCTGCTGGCCGGGGCTGTGCACCACATCCTGCCACACCCGCTCACACATCCCCCTTGACCAGCCCAGCCCCCGGCCACCACAACCAATGTATTCTGAGGCAAGGAGGGTATGGGTGGAGGCCATGAAGGGGGAGTTGTGGACAGGCAGGTTGGTGGTTTCGCTGGCCTCTGAGGATGCCTCGCTGGTCAGGCCGCCCTTGAGGCTGCCCTGCGCCGCCTGACCCACGTTCACCACGGTGGTGTTCCCCCGGCCAGCCATTAAGTAGTCGTCCAAGTCGGTGACCAGCACGTAGCAGGTTGGGTAACGCATCTTGTGGCCACCTGCAATGATCATTGGTGTGACTACAGGTTGTATACACCATTCATACACTTACAAGTACTAACAGGCCCTCACCCACAGGCTGTGCAGTGTTCAGGAGACTACAGGATGATCTCCATGACTACCTGATGGAATACTACAAGTTTATAAAGCAACAATCAACCACATAAGACACAAAAGCAGGACCTTGTGAATGTTATCTCATTTTTCATATATCACAACTACTCAATCATACACACACACACAAAACTCACCAACAATAACTTCCACAGCTGCTGGGAGTGGGGGCTCCAGGGATTCATTGGGCGGAGCTTTGGTCTCGACAGGGAAGAACTGCCTCCACTCATCCAGCAGCTTTTGTACGGAGGGGTCAGAGTGGCGGTAGCTCACTCCAGTCAGGGTGCCACTCAGCCCGTATGGAGCCAATATCACTGTGGAGCAGAGGAACACTCGGTATGAGGCACACTGTGGGTGTGAGTGACAAGAAGGATCCAGTCTTATAAGACTATTGATAGTGGCAATAATACTGATGATACAATTACAGAGCAACAATGTGTACAGACCAGAGATACAGCTAGGATTTCCACAATACCTGGGACACCATGGTTGGACTGCTGTGCAAGAAGAAGATGCTTCCGGGTCAGCTGTCTGACTGGAGGGTGCTGGCGGACATCCACGCTGGCACACACGATGCTCTCGCCGTGGACAAAGAACGAGAGGCTGAACGACAGGTGTGTGCTGCGGGCAAGCAAGGGAACCAGTGAGGATAAAATACTACAGGAATTAAAACTTAACTCATATCATAGTAATGAGCCTCATGGAGCCTGTCTATCAATGGCCAGTGTTAGAAAAGCTGCAGTTTTGTTTAACACATGATTGATGAAATATGTTTTTATCCATTCTGACTCTCACACTCACCTGCTGCTGCCAGGGACGCCCTCCGGCCCCTCATATGGCTGCACAAACCATCGTCCAAGACGCACAAAGTCCCGTGTCAGGAGGCATCTGTAACACACAGCCCTGCATCACACCACTTGTTCTGCATCACCTGCTACAGGCACACACCACTGCTCTTACAGCTGTACTGGTTAGGGAGACAATGACTCCAATCCCCACATTGTGTTTGCCAATCATGTCATTCCCTAATGCAAAACACCTGATAAACTCTCCTTTTAAAATATAAGGAGAGATTTTATTCTCACTCTGCATTATCTTTTATAACTAAAACATGCAGTCATTCTTTAAATGTAACCATCAATCAGTGAATAGCAAATCATATGTCACACATCCCTAAAAAGGTGGCTATGATAGGTTGCCACCAAACAGGTGGTTAACAAAATGAAACAAGTGTAATGACAGCAAGCCTGGATGACAAGGACCTAAGCTATTATATTAGCAAAAACTGGTGTTCAATGACTGGAGATAAATAATTAAACACCACATCACATATTACTCCCAAGAGCTCCAGTATTAACTCCCACCCATGACAATGCAGGGACAACACCATCCTCCACCACTGCCTGACACTCCTGCTCCCACCACACCACTCTTACACCAAGGTAATGAACAAGTCAGCCACACATTACAGGCAGAATCCCTTAATGGACACCCATTACTGGCATGGAGAGGCTACACATAATCAACACAAGATAAGCCTGTGCAATGGTGAGTTAGTAAGCCAAAAGAAGTGCTGGAAACATAGGGAGCCCTGGGGATGTACAGTCAGACAGGATGTTGGCATCATTTCCTTTCTCACTACAAAATCACGAGAAAACATCACAAAAGTTAAAGCTGACTTCCTGCATTGACAACAGGCTGTTTACTCACTAAATCATTTAGATTTTTTAATTCCATTACCCCCACTGGCACCTGGCACTGACCAGGACACACACACACACACTCACACACACACTATAACACTTGAACACTGAAGACTACAATCACACACACACACACACACACACACACACACACACACACACACACACACACACACACACACACACACACACACACACACACACTCCAACACTCAAGACTACTATCAAGTTAACTTTTCCCTTCTGGTCACACTCAATCTACAACAATCACACTACACAAGAAATACAACTGCAACACAGGTCTTGAGGGAGCAGGATTACCACATCTTGGGAACAGAGACACAAAGGACACAGTAACTCACCTCTCTATAAGGTTGTGGAGCGCCTTGAAGAGTAACGTCCTGCATTCATAGGACAGGCCACTCTCCCAGTCCCACGCACCCCGTTCCTCCTCTGTAACACAAGATATCAGACTTAGTACAGCAATGATGGATATGAGGCATTGTTTGTATAAGCAGGACACTGAATTGAAAGGATGGCCAAAAAACCTAACAATAATAACAGTGACTTTGGTGGTAATATTGTTTGGATACTATCACACTAGTATTTAAAAGAGATTGCAATCACATTCAATGCCCATTATCTCAGATTTTAACATAACTATTCACCATTTTTATCTGGAGTACCAGCAAGTTTGTATTGCCTCTCAAAACAATAGCACTCGGCAAGATACAGGGAGAGCGTGTGCTCATAAAAATGATTAAGTGTCAGGAAGTGGATGTCATTGTAAGAGTTTTATGAAGTTTTTGGACACACACACACACACACACACACACCGAGTAATTATCCCATGACTATTAATGCATGGCTTCTACTGCTGAAAACCTGCACATCACCATGATTCAATTTACCTAAATTCTTGAATCCTGTTAGCCTTGAGTTACATTAATGTACAGGTACTCCGCTGATAGAAAAAAGTTTAATATTTTCTTTAACAGAAGAGATAGCAATGGCATTTATTTGAACTTGTTTTACTTAAAGACTCATGGGTCAGCTGAATGTTTTAAAGGTTATACCTTGTAATGTTTTCACTTGTCATCATCATCATCATTCAGACAAGCAGGTTCCAGGATGCATGGGTCACCCTCAGTCACCACATGGCAGTCTGCCAAGCTTGCCAAGCTGCACGGTTATGTGCAACTTGTTTGTCAAGTCCCTTAGTTGGTCTTCTGGACCTCACCTCATATCTTGCTTGGTCCACTTCATGTGACACTACACCAGTCACTCCTGTCTTTCCCCACATGATCAAACAAGTCACTCCCGTTCTCCCTCTCCACAAGATAAAAAAAAGTAATCTGCTGCTCCTTATCATTCCCCTGCTGTGCTCCCTCCCAAGCCTCCCTCTCCTCTCCAACTTTTTGCAGATCAATCCATAGTGTAGCACTGTACTCACACACCCACCTCATGCCCAAAGGCCCTGGAAAGAGGTACAGCTGATGTCAGATGTCACATAACACATTGCATTCACCTCTTCTGTGTTTAGTTTTCAGTCTCCCGATATGATACAAATCTATCAATTATCATATGTTATCAGGAGACTATCAGCAGATTAGAAGGTTTAAGAATATGAGGACACAAAATATAGGAGTGAGTAATGTATGGAGTAAAGCAGATTACTTGACTTCATACCATGACACATACCAAAGCCTCATAAACTATTCCCACAGGCTTCCATCCACGCTCTAATCTCACATCCTTGTACATGAGACCGCGGTTGATACAACACAGCTTGCCCGGACTTCCCCGCCTACAAGTTCTAGGCATGGGGTTGGGGAGCGGGACTAAGGACTTGGACCACTGATGAGTCACCACAGGCCCCTAGTACAGTACCAGATGTAATGCAGAGAGGCTGGGACTGGTGTTTCTTTCCTTGTATGGACTAAGGAGGATGGGGAGGGATGGTGGTGGGGCTCCCTAGGCTTGCCAAGGCTGATATTGATAGGTTCTCCAGGCTTTAATAATTTGTAGCCTAGTAATGTGATTTATGCAGCTGTGATAAATGTCTGCATAATTAGGTTAGGCTTCAAATTGGGTACCTATCTTTATCTCAGTTACCCTTTAAAAGCCATCCGTGTGTCCATGGCAGGTTGATAAGGTTTTATAAATGTAATATGATGTGTCTATTTGTCTTTTCGTGTGTGTGTGTGTGTGTGTGTGTGTGTGTGTGTGTGTGTGTGTGTGTGTGTGTGTGTGTGTGTGTGTGTGTGTGTGTGTGTAAGAGCCAGAGTAGATACACTAAAAAAATTACACCTCTGTCAAACAAAAATGAATACGATCTGTGTACACTGAAATAAAAACCAAAGATAGGCTTACTCATATTTATTCAATTCAATCATTCCTTCACGTATTTGTTTTTTCAAAGTGAAGCACACACGCTCTCACTTTTCACCTCAAGCCTCTCTCGCATCTCCATCAATAACACTTCCAGCCAAGATTTACTGCCGTGTGCTATTATACCGTAGTTCGAGGCGGGGGAGGCAAACACTAACCCCGATATTTGTTTATTTACGCCGGAATGACAACACACCTGAATGTATTGGCCAAAAACAGGAAGGAAAAACTTTGTCACGGTCTATAAAGTTACTGAAAGTCCACATTTTTTTTTTTTAAGCATTTTACATACTTTTTTTTTTATGCGGTAACATGATAGCTCTAAGCACTCTCTCTCTCTCTCTCTCTCTCTCTCTCTCTCTCTCTCTCTCTCTCTCTCTCTCTCTCTCTCTCTCTCTCTCTCGTTTACTTTCTTTTGTTCTAGTGTCAGGGTAGCCAGCGTGAAGACACCGGCGTGAAGGCAAACAGAATGTCTGTTGATTTGCTTGCCTACACACACACACACACACACACACACACACATCTTTCTGTAAGGTATCCTAGCGGCCGCAGGCAAGGCTAGAGAGAGAGAGAGAGAGAGAGAGAGAGAGAGAGAGAGAGAGAGAGAGAGGAGAGAGAGAGAGAGAGAGAGAGAGAGAGAGAGAGAGAGAGAGAGAGAGAGAGAGAGAGAGAGAGAGAGAACATCCAAGCAACAGTTCCCTATGGGGTTACTGGGAGCGTCTTGCAAACAAGAGAAGAGGCAGCAGCAAGGGCAGGGCGTGAGGCAGCTCCTCCACACGATGGCTGGACAGATAAACAGATAAAGAGGGCAGGATGTGAAGGCGGGGGGGGAAATAGGGGGCAGGGAGCAGCAGCACCACCATGTCAACACCGCTCGATGGGCAGTGGATGGAGGGGTGATGGGGGGCGGGGAGGACCGGGGAAGCACACGCCTGCGATCAATGTACCAACACCACAGCTTTTTATCTCCCAGTCCTGACCAACAGGCCTCACCTCACCTGCTGCCCACGCCGCCGCCCATGCCACCACCTGCTGCCCACTCGCCCACTGAAGGCCCCGCACAGCCCCCCAGCCCACCACCATGGCTGCAGAGGGCGCTACTCTAACTTAACACTCCCCGGTTAAAAGTGTATCACCAGCTTCCCACAGGAACTGCAACAAACTGATTATCTCCTCCAGCACGCGGGACGGGGCTTGGGGGGTGGCAGTCACTGTGGTGGCGGGGTGAGGAGCTGACAGGAGTGCCCTCATCTCGCCCCACACGTGCCAGGCTGACTCATTACACCGGGAAAATTAACAAAGGGATACTTAAATGAGCAAGAAAGCCAATAAAGTAAGCAAGCATAATGAGCGGGGCGGGTTTCCAAGGCCGGACGTTTTTCCGCGGCATGTTTCACCCGGCGCGGCCTCCCTAAGCCACACAGCTTCCCGGGATATCATGGATAATTTCCCCCTCAACAAGGCAAGACGTTTGTCATTTTTACCGTGTCGCCCGTGTCCAAACAAAGAGGAGCCGGGGAGCGCCGCCCCCTGCAGGGTGGCGCGGCGCCTGCTCCACATACCACCACCGCTCACACACTCCACTCGGCCTTCCTTCCCACACCGACACATGCTGCCGTGGCCGCCACACCGACACTCTAACGGGGCTCTGGCGTGGCGGCAGGCTTCTCCCGACCCCGCTAGGCCGACCTTGCCCGCTAACAGCCGCGGTAATAGGCCTCATCGGGTGTAAGGGGCGACACTAAGTCCATGTTGGGTGAGGGTGGCGGGGCGCACAATGGGTGAGAAGGACGGGGCACCGCGTGGGTCATCCACCAAGGTACACGAGGGGCGATTGTCTATTGATCTTGAGTTTCTGGGTGCAGACTCCCGCCACCGCTCACTCCCTCCCTTCCTCCCTACCTCCTCTCTCCACCACTAACGTACCGCCCTGCGCCTCTCTCTCTCTCTCTCTCTCTCTCTTAACTCCGGCACCAACTCTACACCACCACCACAACGACGTAGAGTTAAGTCACCTCACCGCCACAACCCTGTTAACACCGTGTTCCTCTCCTTCCTCCCGCCCCTCCCCCCCCACACCTCCCTTCCTCGGGCTTCCCCTTAAGTTGTATTAATCTGAGCAGTCAGCGGGCGATTGTGGCAGTGCAGCGGGCGGTGAGAGGTGAGAAGAGGCGTGTGAGCCACCTGTCGTGAGATGAGAGGGAGGGAGGATGGGGGGAGGGAGGCTGGGCAAACATCCTGTATCAGTCTCAAAACCTTCCGTGCACTGAGAAAGGAACGTGACAAGGGCATTATTGTTGTTGCTTTTGACGCAGACTCTCTCTCTCTCTCTCTCTCTCTCTCTCTCTCTCTCTCTCTCTCTATGCTCGTCGATCTGAAAGACTGCGTGGAACGGACTTGCCTGCCTGCCTCTGCCACCTCGTTATCCGTGTGTGTGTGTGTGTGTGTGTGTTTGTGTTATACTATGTAATGCAAGATGCACCATTAATTAAACGATTCGCTTTGCTTCTGTCAAAAGCGTATTATTGACGAAACACACACACACACACACACACACACACACAGATACAAACCTTACGGAATTCCTTTCACTATTATTATTATTACTACTACTACTACAACTACAAATCAGGAAGCAAATCGCGCAAGTGATTCCTCAAGCGTATTTAAGCTGCGGTAAATAAAGAGGCCCTGAGAGAGAGAGAGAGAGAGAGAGAGAGCCCTGTTTACAGTGAGTGTGAGCGGCGGTCGTGTGTCGTCACCACCACCACCTCGCTGCCGGCCGTACGACCCTTCCACTACCCCCCCCCTACTCCCACCCTCCCCCAAGCCATCCCGAGCCCCCGCGCAATACCAAGCAGCTGGTGACTTTAGCGGAGCTGTGCACGGCGGGGACGACCTGCAGGAGGGGCGGGAGGCGTATACGACCTGGCATGACCTTCTTCATTTTATTACAGTAGTGGGCGCAGAAAGGGGGAGGCGGTGGGGGGCTATGAGAGAGAGGAAAGGACACGACAAAGGAGGGTAGGATTGAGAGAGAGAGAGAGAGAGAGAGAGAGAGAGAGAGAGAGGAGAGAGAGAGAGAGAGAGAGAGAGAGAGAGAGAGAGAGAGAGAGCAAAAGATACAGTGTGCCGGAACAAACTGGACTGGCTAGAGTTGGCTGACTCACTCACTCACTCACACAGACACACCATCATTATTTCCCAATTTGCGTATGGTTATGTCAGGTTAGGTTTGATTAGGTAAGGTAAGGCACGGTAAAAGGTAAGGTTAGGTAAAGTAAGGTAAGGTGACGCAAGTTAAAATTACTTAACCTAACCTCACTTAACTAACAATTACTCTACCTAATTACGTAAGTCAACGTAATCTAGTCTAACCTAAACCTAGGCTAACTCAATGACGCCTTTGAGTGCCGGCGCCGGGTTGAAAGGTTAAAGAGCTTCACGGGACAAGCTCATAAGCCTTTCAGAGCGATTAACAACTGAACTGCCGCCGCTAGATTGAATATTAATGAAAGGAAGGATGGAGCTCTGTTGCTCTGAAGGAATGAAGTGGCGGTGACGGTGGTGGTGGTGGTGCTGGTGGTTTTGCTTTGTCTATTTGTGTGTATTACTCTCTCTCTCTCTCTCTCTCTCTCTCTCTCTCTCTCTCTCTCTCTCTCTCTCTCTCTCTCTCTCTCTCTCTCTCTCTCTCTCTACCTGTTGCTTTGGCTCGTTAGGAACCTGCGGGGCCTCTCACCTGTGTGTGTGTGTGTGTGTGTGTGTGTGTGTGTGTATGAGTGTGTGTGTGTGTGTGTGTCACTTGCCAGATCGTGCATTATCCAGTCCAGGGGATCTTATGCAGCACACCGCGCGACACACACACACACACACACACACACAAACACACACACACACACACACACACACACAAGCTGCTTCGTTCCTTAAGCCAACAATGAGACCGCAAGCTATAAATGAGATAGAAACTGTGTGTGTGTGTGTGTATGTGTGTGTGTGTGTGTGTGTGTGTGTGTCTGTGTGTGTGAAGCCTTCCTGCCCTGGTCCTCACTGTATTGATCCTTGGAACCACACCACCACGGCTCTTCCCCCCTCCCCCCATACTCTCTCTCTCTCTCTCTCTCTCTCTCTCTCTCTCTCTCTCTCTCTCTCTCTCTCTCTGCTTCTCGTGCCCGCCTGACTGATATAAAGACCTCAAATTTTACTTTCATTTCCCGAACTAGGCGCAGAAGAAGGAGGTGAAGGAGAGAACCACTTAACCTAACCTCACCTAAGCTCAACTATTTAATTGTCCTGGAGGAGGAAAGCACGCCGTGGGACAATTATTGCTGTATTACCTTGATTATCTCTCTCTCTCTCTCTCTCTCTCTCTCTCTCTCTCTCTCTCTCTCTCTCTCTCTCTCTCTCTCTGTCGTGGATGTGAGAATGGCGCTACACAGTTACGCCGCTATTATTTCAATTTGGTTAGGTTAGATACTCTTCACTTTCTCTGGTTTGGAAATTTGTTTCGAGAGAGAGAGAGAGAGAGAGAGAGAGAGAGAGAGAGAGAGAGAGAGAGAGAGAGAGAGAGAGAGAGAGAGAGAGAGAGAGAGAGAGAGAGAGAGAGATATGGAACGTTCGATGCTGTGTGTGTGTGTGTGTGTGTGTGTGTGTGTGTGTGTGTGTGTGTGTGTGTGTGTGTGTGTGTGTGTGTGTGTGTGTGTGTGTGTGTGTGTGTGTGTGTGTGTGTGTGTGTGTGTGTTGTGACGTGACTCCAGAAATGGTTAAAGCTGCGTGAAATATTGCCTTCTGAGGTGTGTGTGTGTGTGTGTGTGTGTGTGTGTGTGTGTGTGTGTGTGTGTGTGTGTGTGTGTGTGTGTGTGTGTGTGAGTCATCTTTACAATAAATGCATCTGTTCTTGTTACCAATCACTCTACGCACAAAAAAGCTAAATAAATGTTTCTGCGTAGAGAGAGAGAGAGAGAGAGAGAGAGAGAGAGAGAGAGAGAGAGAGAGAGAGAGAGAGAGAGAGAGAGAGAGAGACCGTTCATCTCGTTAAGGTTTCGTTTCAAAATCAATCTGGTACAACAAGGTGGCTGCTTAAACACTTTGCCGCACCGGGAAGGGACGGGAGATGCACCGCCCGCCCCGTGCTGCTCACTGCTCCGCGCTACCTGTCACCGCCTCCTACATACCCTGACCTCACCTAACTCTAACCTTGCCTAACCAACGTAATCTGACTTAGCCTAACTGAACCTTGCCTACCTAACTTAACTTAACCTAACTCTAACCTAACTTGCTACCTGTTACCTCTCCAACTTTACCTAACCTAATCCCTGCAACCTAACCTAACCTAAAGTAATTTCACTATAACCCGCAGCCATTAACATCTCTACTTCATTCATTACATTCATCAAATCTAATCTACCTTACCGTACCTTACCTTATCTCCCCTTCCTTACCTTACCTCATCTCAATTCACTTCACTTCATCTGACATATATAAAACCACCTTACTTAACTTACCTAACCTTACCTTACCTAACCTTACCCTTCCTGATAAACCTTGCCTTACCGAACTTCATGTAACCTAACCATCCTGTACCTTCCTGACGAACTAACGGCACCGCTTTTTTTTTCTCTTTCATTCTTTTTTTTTTCCTTAGATTGTAGCGTTAGTCTCCTCTCATATCTAGTCGTGCGTAACCTTACCGTGGCAAACCAAAGCAGAACCGAATCTCACCTTACCTATATCAAAGTTCACTACATCTCACCTCACCAAAAGCTAACCTAACGACCACGCAAAAAACAATAAAAAACAAACAAACAAACAATAACAACACATACACTCAAACCTAACTAAAGATTCCCGAAACCTGAAAAAAAGACACGAAAAAAAAAAAAAAAAAACATTAAATCATCACTATTTTTCCCTCTCCCCAGCCCGCGTCGCGCACCCACCAAGCCGAGGGACTCACCAGGACATCCCATCCCCGCCTCTCCTCCCCTACTCCCCTCGCCTACCACGCCACGCTGCTCGCCACCGACTGGGTCACCGGGGACGGAAAAAGGGGCGACAGCGGGGGTGACGCAGGTGGGGGAGGGTGACATAATTGAATCTACACGTCTATTAGATCATACAGGAATAGTTAACGCGTGTAAATCCTCATTCCTGTAACAGTAGTAGGCCTAACTGTAATATTGATAGTGGTGGTGGTGGTGGTGGTGGTGATGGTGAGTTTGTTGCTAAGATGCCGACGGAAAGCATTCATTCACCTGTTCCTCACGAATTTAAACAATTATTTGTGATCAGGTGTGATTTTCTCATTGAAGGACGAGGGAGGAGGATAAGACAGAGAGGAGAGGAGAAGAGAGGAAAGGATATGAGAGGGAAACAGGTTAAGTGAGGAAAACAAGAGCAGAGAAGAGGAAAGAGAGGGGAGGAAAGGAGAGAAAAGGAGAACAAGTTAAGTGAGGTGAGATGAGGAGAGGAGAGGAGAGGAGAGGAGAGGAGAGGAGAGGAGAGGAGAGGAGAGGAGAGTAGGGGAGGGGAGGGGAGGGGAGAGGAGAGGAGAGGAGGGAGCGAGGAAAGAGATGAGGAACAGGTATGAGAAAGATGAGGAATAAGCGAAAGCAAAAGTAAGAAAAGGTATAGGAGGAGGAGGAGGAGGAGGAGGAGGAGGAGGAGGAGGAGGAGGAGGAGGAGGAGGAGGAGGAGGAGGAGGAGGTGGAGGAGGAGGAACCAGTGAACACGCTGAGTAACAAGAAAACAAGAGGAGGGACAAGAGGAGGAAGACCAACCAGGTACAAAAACAACAGGTAAGAAGAAGAAGAAGAAGAAGAAGAAGAAGAAGAAGAAGAAGAAGAAGAAGAAGAAGAAGAAGAAGAAGAAGAAGAAGAAGAAGAAGAAGAAGGTTTTAGTAACAGAAATTCACGGCAAGGAAAGGAGCACCTAAGAATGAACACGAGAGAGAGAGAGAGAGAGAGAGAGAGAGAGAGAGAGAGAGAGAGAGAGAGAGAGAGAGAGAGAGAGAGAGAGAGAGAGAGAGAGAGAGAGAGAGACCTAAACACACCTCTATACAGCCATACACTGGACCATATCCTGAGAAACACAACTATACCGCCCTTCCCTACTTTCAAAATGGTAGTTTTATGGTTCTAGTGACAGATTAACAATATCTCTAAGTTAATACCACGAGAAACACTATTGAGAACCCGGTTGATCATCTCTACAAACTTTGAAAGCAATCGTGGCTGGAAAGCAAGAGGTTTCAAAGCACGGGTCTCTTCAGCACGTCACCAGGGTACTCACCACATCTGAGGAGCTCCGGGGCTAGCAGGTTGGTGAGGTCTGGCTCGTCGCCGTACCAGAAGACCCACAGTTCCTTGGGGGAGTGGCGCAAGGAGTGGCGGAGCTGGTGCTGGGCGTGGTGATGCTGGTGCTGGGACATGTGCGGAGAGGAGGGGGTGTCCTGCGGCCCTCGCCAGGTCTTCCGCCACACGCACAGCACGTCGGCGGCGATCATGCGGGAGTAGGACATCAGCACCGGGTCCTCCAGGGGGTCAGCTGGCACCCCCGCCGCCACCGCCGCCGCCGCCGCCAGTCGCGTAGCAGCTTCCGCCAGGGTTGTCCCACATGTAAACTCGCCATTTTATTCCACACAAGTCCGTCTGTGGGAGGAAGGTGAGCAGCGTGAGTCTACCTGTATACCTGGTGGTCACTGTTAGTTCACCTGGGCACTTTGTTATTGGTTTACTTAAGTTTACCCGAAGCATTAATACGAGTCTACCTACTGGGCACTAAAATACTACATAGTTTACTTAATGGATACTTTATTAATAGTTTACTTGGGGGAGACATCAATTTACCTGGTAGACATTTTTAATTTACCAGTGACACTCGTAGTTTACCTGGTGGACAAGCTAATATTAGTCTGATGCACACAAAACACAGTGACGCAACCTTTACCATCATCACACAAGCTTGCCAGTGCGCGCAACGGTAACACTCCAAAACCAGCACTGGGGTACCTTCCGGACTAATTAACAAGCAACAGGTGACCAAGTACATGAGCACGCAGGTAATGAGGTAACACTAAGAGCCAAGGTCATCTCCTACACGCGTGACCTTTCCCCGTCCCTCACCTGTCGTATTTTTTCCCTGCCCAGCATAGGAAATTCGCATGTAACACGCTACCTACGCCATTAACGCCAGGTACCGCCATCAGTCACTGGCATGATTCCACTTAACGAAAACTTACCTAATAATTCATTCGTCATCTGCCCGTCTATTCCAGGTGACCCATTACTCATTTAAGTCGCCCGCTGTTTGTGTGGCTTGCCCTACCCCCTCACACCCCAGTTCCTTCACTAGTGAGAACAAACGGGAAGGTAGTTAAGTAATGAGAATAGGTATGAATGACCGTCTATTCCAAGCCACCAGAGTATTTCATCCCTCAGTCTAATCTCGTACCATTTTCCCAATCATAACAAAGAGAAAACTTACTTGATAATGACACAGAGAGGTTAACAAGGACAACAGGTAAGAATGTCCGTCTGTTCCAAGTCACCACAACAAAATTTACCTCACCTCTCCATGTCCTCATTCCCTCGCACCACCACTAATCAAAACAGGAAATTTAACTATCAATGAAACAGAGGTTAACAAGGACAACAGGTAAGAATGTCCGTCTATTCCAAGTCACCACAACAAAATTTACCTCACCTCTCCATGTCCTCATTCCCTCGCACCACCACTAATCAAAACAGAGGAAATTTAACTATCAATGAAACGAAGAGGTTAACAAGGACAACAGGTAAGAATGTCCGTCTATTCCACGTCACCACAGCAAAATTTACCTCACCTCTCCATGTCCTCCTTCCCTGGCACCACCACTAATCAAAACAGACACGGTACTTAATAATGCAAGCAGGTAAGGATGTCCGCGTGGGGCTGGCGAGGCTGGGGCGGTGAGGGGGGCGAGTGAGGGGAGGTGAGGGGTGGTGAGGGGTGTTCACTCATCCGGAACAGGACACTACTGGGCTTAACGCGCTTAATTAAGTGAAAACAAACAAACACACGCTACTTTTACGCCCCTTAATGGCATCACAAACTTTTTACCTCCTGCTCCTCCACTACTGTCCTCCTCCTCCACCTCCTCCTCCTCCTCCCCACACGCCATTAATCCATCAGAGAAAGAAGAGAAAGAAGTAAAATGTTTTATTAGTCCATATCGGAGTGACAATGGCTCACACACACACACACACACACACACACACACACACACACACACACACACACACACACACACACACACGAGGAAATGTGCAAGAGGAATGAATGAATGAAAGGTAGTATGGTTGGGAAGAATGACGGGAAGGAAGGAAAGGGAAGTAGACTGGAAGGTAATGAAGTAAAGGAAATGGAAAATGAAGGAAGGAAAGAAGGAAATACAGGGAGGGAGGGAGGGAGGGAGGGAGGGAGGGAGGGAGCATGTTAAATGACGAGAAAATAAGGCGTTTCTTAATGAACACACACACACACACACACACACACACACACACACACACACACACACACACACACACACACTGACATCGGATACGCATGCTCCAAATAATGTACATAAACGCACACCACAAAACTGGTAAAACACACACACACCACAAAACAAGTGGGACAGCGTGGAAGGAGGAGGAGGAGGAGGAGGAGGAGGAGGAGGAGGAAGAGGAGGAGGAGGAGGAGGAGGAGGAGGAGGAGAGCAATTAGTGCAAACTTTCCCTCCCTTTCATCCTTTTCCGAGAGAGAGAGAGAGAGAGAGAGAGAGAGAGAGAGAGAGAGAGAGAGAGAGAGAGAGAGAGAGAGAGAGAGAGAGAGAGAGAGAGAGAGAGAGAGAGAGTCTGAACGATGACTGGTGATAAGTGTAAACTCTTGGCACACGACTGATAAAGCGTGACACACACACACACACACACACACACACACACACACACACACACACACACACTTTCTCCCTGCTCAGATCACGCTACTTAGAACCACAAGCGTGACTTATGCGAGACCATCTGACAAAGCAGTAGTAGTAGTAGTAGTAGTAGTAGTAGTAGTAGTAGTAGTAGTAGTAGTAGTAGTAAATGCCCTTCTTCATCTTCCACTGCCTATCTTCCTAACTACAAAACACACACACACACACACACACACACACACACACACACACACACACACACACACACACACACACACACACACAAGCAAGCAATAAAACAATCAATACTGCATAACAGCCCCGACCTGGATAGCAAAATGAGCAGGTGAGAGCAGATTGCGAAAGGGAGAGGGAGAGGGAGAGGGAGAGGGAGAGGGAGAGGGAGGGAGAGGGAGAGAGGGAGAGGGAGTGACGGGGTAAAAGCAAGCAATACAAGCACACACAAGCAACAGTAAGCAACAGGTGCCGCGCCCTCCTCCTCCTCCTCCTCCTCCTCCTCCTCCTCCTCCTCCTCCTTAACTGCACTTCTGGCCTCACTCACTCAGACACACGCACATACACCTGTGAATCATCTCTCTCCAGTCTTCTCTCTCTCTCTCTCTCTCTCTCTCTCTCTCTCTCTCTCTCTCTCTCTCTCTCTCTCTCTCTCTCACCTTGCCACGCATCACCTCTTCTTTCCTCCTCCTCATCCTCCTCCCTCTCCCCTCCTCCGTCACATTTAACGTCACATCCCAAATATACTTCTCCGCCTCTAAAAATAACCATGGAATACAGTTTACACGCGGTGCTGACCAGAAATGTGCGTCAGAGAGAGAGAGAGAGAGAGAGAGAGAGAGAGAGAGAGAGAGAGAGAGAGAGAGAGAGAGAGAGCTTGTGTGAAGTTGCAGTATACACTTCTCGTTCTACTGCTATTACCTCTCTCTCTCTCTCTCTCTCTCTCTCTCTCTCTCTCTCTCTCTCTCTCTCTCTCTCTCTCTCTCTTCTGTTGCTATGAATAGAACTATAAAACTACAAACAAATACCAATCGTGTGTGTGTGTGTGTGTGTGTGTGTGTGTGTGTGTGTGTGTGTGTGTGTGTGTGTGTGTGTGTGTGTGTGTGTGTGTGTGTATCTATAACCTATGTTCCCTGATAGCCAGAAGAAGAAGAAGAAGAAGAAGAAGAAGAAGAAGAAGAAGAAGAAGAAGAAGAAGAAGAAGAAGAAGAAGAAGAAGAAGAAGAAGAAGAAGAAGAAGAGCAAAAACAAGATGAAAAAGAGCTAGAACAGGAACAACAACAACAACAGTATCACCACCACCACCACCACCACCACCACCAACAACAACAACAACAACAACGGGCAGGAGCAGGCCGGCCCTTTCCCGTTCCAAACAGCAGCCTGCCTGGAGCGCCCCCACAGGCTGGCTGACAGACGGCAACAGTCTCTCAACCCTGCGGAAGGCCGGTGGATGCATGCAGGCCAGGCGGGCGTGACTAAGGGCTCAGCAGGCTTTGGGTAGGTCTGCCTTCAAAAAAAAGCCTAAAAAAAAAGGACGGTAGGTCTATAAAAAGCTGGGAACCCTCGCATTCCCGTTAAGTGAATCAAAGAGTTAAAAATGTCAATGAAACGAGATTGGCAAGAGGAGGAGGAGGAGGAGGAGGAGGAGGAGGAGGAGGAGGAGGAAACCTTGCGACACACGGAGGGGAAAGCTTAGTGGCGGAAGAAAGAGGTATCATGACTACCTCTCACCCTCCCTTCCTTCACGTGCGTGTGCGTGGGAGGGAGGAAACATGACGATACAGGAGAGCAGGAAGGAAAGGGAGACATGGGAGGGGATGGTGGGAGGGGCCGGCGTGAAGTCCAGGGAATTCATTATAAGCGGTCGAGAGGGAAAAGGGTGGCGCGGCGGGAGAGGGAGTGGGACAGGTCGGGGAGGCGAGTGGTAGGGAGAGACGAGTATTTTTGAAACGGCGCCTCTCATCACCATTGTCCAAGAGTTGCAAAGGTTATTACTTGTGGCAGGTTAGGGCTGGGTAGTCTGCAGTCTGGTAATGCTTCGGGTTTTCATCACAATCTTAAAAGGCCAACGAGATGATTAGCCAGGTTTTCGTGTGTGTGTGTGTGTGTGTGTGTGTGTGTGTGTGTGTGTGTGTGTGTGTGTGTGTGTGTGTGTGTGTGTGTGTGTGTGTGTGTGTGTGTGTGTGTATGTGTGTGTGTGTGTGTGTGTTCTATCAATGAGCCAGGACTATTATTAAATCACCACTAATCATGAAAACACTCAAAAATACCAAAATCTTCCACTGAGGAGTTACAGGTGTCGCGTCACTGTCACCACGGGAACACCTTGCCATCACCCAGCAGCCTCCACGCGACTAGAATGTCCAGAGCCACTAATCACGAAGACACCCTTGAAGGAAGGCAGCATCTAGCACGTGACAGGACACTACTTATACAGTCACCAAAACCATGAAAACACCCTTCAAAACTCACAGTAGCTTCCACGACAACTGTCAAAAACATCGCTAGAATCTTGAAAGCACTTGAAACCCACAGTACCTCCCAATGGCGCCAGTTAAAACTATCACTAGAACCTTAAAAAACACACTGGAACCCACCCCGCAGTAACTTCCACCAAAACCGACGACAAAAACCTTCAAAACTCCAGTAACTTCCACTCCAGCAGCCTCTCCCACGTTCATACGCCATCTGTCCCTCACTAGCGTTCCCATACGGCTCTCTCTTCTGCCTCTCAACTCAACCCTCTCAAATTTATACAGTAGTACTTATTTACCCTATCTTGCCATTCATTCACAGCCACTAACGCCTGTTCATACTAGGGACCATAACGCCTTCAGAAACATGGAGATTAGGGGAAAGGCGCCAGAGGAAGATCGAGGGAGGGACGGAATACTGGTAGATAGGCAGAGTCGGAGTCACAGGAAGATGCAAGGGTTGGCAAATGGGAGACCGTGACTAGAGACAAGACTAAAGGAGGTGTAGGCGCCTTCAGCACCCCACCAAATGCTCTTGCCGTCCTCGTCGCCTTCCGTAACAGTAACAGTAACAGAGGGCAACGCTCCGACACCCCCCCCCACTCCGTCACTCCCTTCGCCCTCTCGCAGACCCCGGTACAGTGACCCTCCCTTTCTCTCCCCCCTCACCACCAGTTCCTCTGTTCTGGTCATAGCACCCGCCCTCGCCAAGGTGGTGCCGGCGCGCAGGCAAGTCCGTTCTCAACACCTGGGAGAACACATGTAGAGCTCCTGGTGAATGTTCTCTCTCTCTCTCTCTCTCTCTCTCTCTCTCTCTCTCTCTCTCTCTCTCTCTCTCTCTGCACAGTCAGTGACCCCAGGAACTCTCTCTCTCTCTCTCTCTCTCTCTCTCTCTCTCTCTCTCTCTCTCTCTCTCTCTCTCTCTCTCTCTCTCTCTCTCTCTCGCAGGTCACTCCCAGGAACTAAATTAACCTCAGATTTTTAGGGACTGGTTCACTCACTCCGTTTTCTTTCATGACAAAGCTACACGTGTTTTCCTTCCCTTTCTCTTCCCTCAAGCGACGAAAAGTAAGTGAACAACTCAAATAACAAGACTAGATTCACACGACAGAGAGAGAGAGAGAGAGAGAGAGAGAGAGAGAGAGAGAGAGAGAGAGAGAGAGAGAGAGAGAGAGAGAGAGAGAGAGAGAGAGAGAGAGAGAGAGAGGTATGTTAGAGAACTGGAAGAGGAGGAAGAGGAGAATACAACCCCTCCCTCCCTCCCTCCTCGTACTCCCTCCCTCCTTCCTCCTCCTCCTCCTCCTTGTATGACTATTAATGCACCCACTTTCTCTCGCCCCTTTATATTTTCTTTACAGAGAGTAAGAGTGCAGCTTAAGGGCACCAAAGAACCTGCCCTGCTAAGTCACCTACGACAGGTAAACCATACACACACACACACACACACACACACACATGAATAGAGAAAGAGATGAATAGAGAAAGAGATGGATAGATATATAGATGAAGATAGGTAGATAAACAGATGGATAAATAGAAAGACAAATAAAGATAGACACAGACAGACAGACATGTACATAAAACACGAGGTAAAAATCACGAAATGGTACGAAATAGAATAAAAAATATCAACATCAAATAAGAAAAAGTCAAACATTAAGAAAAACAAGTTGAAAAAAAAACGGAAAAGAAAAAGAAGGAAAGAAAACTTATCCCACACACACACACACACACACACACACACACACACACACACACACACACACACACACACACACACACACACACACACTCAATGACGCTGCACAAGAGCTAACCCAATGTCTCTTTTTCTCTCTCTCTCTTAACACGCGTATCCACACAATGCATTCCGCGGCACAAGGTCACGGCGGGGCAGAGTGCGGGGCTATCTCTCTCTCTCTCTCTCTCTCTCTCTCTCTCTCTCTCTCTCTCTCTCTCTCTCTCTCTCTCTCTCTCTCTCTCTAATCATAACGCACTTTACGCAATACAGCATCAGCACGCCTCGTCTCATCGGTGGCAGTGTTTTGTTTTGTCTAGTTTCGCTTTGTTATTTTCTTGATTTATTTTTCTACCCTTTCTTCTTCTTCTTCTTTTTTTTTACTCCTAATTCGTATGTAAGTGTTCAGCGTTTCATTTTATTTATTTATTTTATTTTATTTTATTTGTTTAGTTTGTTAGTTAATTTTTTTTTACTGCTTTCTATTCTTTAATCAGCCAATAATTTACACTACAAAAGCTAGATAGACAAACAGATAGATGGATATAGATAGTATACAGACAGACAGACAGACAACCCAACACCAGCAGACAAGACAAGCACGTGGCGAGGCCCAACACAAACGCAACACCTGGCACCAATCACAGCTGCAGCGGGCCACGAATCAATCATCTTTACCTCAAGTTAACACGCCTCTCCACACAACTGACTAGACTAACCCTTTCACTGTGGCCATCCTTCGTTATCCTTCCTACCACCGTAAAAATGTGTAGTAGAGAGAGAGAGAGAGAGAGAGGTTATTTATCTATTTATTTATTTTATTTTGTTCGCTACAGAAATATTTACGTTTAGCAGGTGTCAGTAAGTTATAGGTGTAGAGGAAGGTTGCTCAGCAGTGACTTAACCCTTTAGAACAAGAAGCCACAGGAAGACAAAGTAAGCAAAATAACAACATTCCTCTCTCTCTCTGACTCCTTAACCCTTTAGAACACAAAGCCACAGAGACAAAATGAACAGAAATAGCAAGATTTTTTATTATAAAGAACACCCCCCTCTCTCTCTCTCTCTCTCTCTCTCTCTCTCATTCAGGAAGAAGTCACAAGGGCCAATATTCTTACCTTTACAAGTTAGTGATTAATGAGGTGGGAAGTTGAGGTGAATACGATCAGAAATAGCGGCAAACCTGAGACTTGCATGGAAAATAGAACCGGATGCTTGAGAGAGAGAGAGAGAGAGAGAGAGAGAGAGAGAGAGAGAGAGAGAGAGAGAGAGAGAGAGAGAGAGAGAGAGAGAGAGAGAGAGAGAGAGAGAGAGTTAAGCTTATTATTACCGCAATTTGCACAGCCTGAGACAGAAAGAGAAAGTAAAGACGGGAATCTAAAAAAAAAATATATATTAAAACTCAATTTACGCCTCACTCGCCCATGTCTGGTGTTAAATGTCCGCGCTCTCTCTCTCTCTCTCTCTCTCTCTCTCTCTCTCTCTCTCTCTCTCTCTGATGTGGAGTATTGAGGATCATTACGTTCTCAGTCAATGAAGAGGAGGAGGAGGAGGAGGAGGAGGAGGAGGAGGAGGAGGAGGAGGAGGAGGAGGAGGAGGAGGAGGAGGAGGAGAACTAATCATGATTGTACTACAACACACGAGAGAGAGAGAGAGAGAGAGAGAGAGAGAGAGAGAGAGAGAGAGAGAGAGAGAGAGAGAGAGAGAGAGAGAGAGAGAGAAATCATACTCAAGGTTAACGAGAACATGACAGACGGGGAGAGAGAGAGAGAGAGAGAGAGAGAGAGAGAGAGAGAGAGAGAGAGAGAGAGAGAGAGAGAGAGAGAGAGAGAGAGAGAGAGAGAGAGAGAGAGAGATAATCAACCCAACCACACACACACACACACACACACACACACACACACACACACACACACACACACACACACACACACACACACACACACACACACACACACACACACACACACAGCAAATCACCCCAAACAACCAAGCAGGAACCAACAAGTCAGCTGCTGCCAGTGTTCTCTTCCCTCCCGTCGCGTCCCTGGCCAGTGCTCGCTCGGTGGCAGTGAGGCTTTAAGAGCACACCTGAAAATAGCGCCTTTAGACCAGGTGCGTATGAGTTACAGGTAAGATGCCAGGAACAGGTGTGGTGTCTCGAGTACCTTACGATCTTCAGTACAGCTAATTGCAACAGGTGGACCAGGTGTTAATCTTGTGATGGAGTGAGTGGTTATGTTAATGCAGTAAAAAGTTGATGCTATTGATGTTTTGTTTGCTGGTAACGTAAGGGGGTGTTTAATCCTTTCACTGCTATATTCCTCATCTTTCTATTTTCATTAACTACTTACAGGCATTTCTTTTTGTTCTACAGCCACCTCCAAACACTCCACTGGCTACAGATTACAAAACCTTTTCTTCTAACCCCTTCATTGACTGCTTCGAGACATTTCTCCTCCAAACACTTCCCTGGCTACAGATTCCAAAACCTTTTCTTCTAACCCCTTCATTAAGAACTTCGAGACATTTCTTCTTGTTCTACAGCCACCTCCAAACACTTCACTGGCTACGGATTCCAAAACCTGTTCTTCTAACCCCTTCATTAAGAACTTCGAGACATTTCTTCTTGTTCTACAGCCACCTCCAAACACTTCACTGGCTACGGATTCCAAAACCTGTTCTTCTAACCCCTTCTCTTTCACGTAGACGCTCAAAAAGATTCCATGCACTGTGTTTAGTGACGTGGATCGTTGCATATGGCAGGGAAAAGGGTTAAAAGATGACAATTGTTAAAAATACGTTAGTTTTATTGATAGTCTCCACAAGTGTCAATTTTTTAAAAGGACTGGTGCACTGGTTTCCCGTTCACGTGAGGAGGAGTTTAACTAAAGGTGTGTAAGTTGCCAAGAAGTGTATTTTATTGTTCCCCTCCCAAATAAACTAAATACACGAATCAGTAAAGGAATTTTTTTAATGTGTTTCGTCACTTCGTCATCACTCCGAGCCTCCTAGCAGCTTGAAGTCACAGGAAGGTAGGAAGACAAAAAAAAAAAATAAATAAATAAAAAAGTGAAATAACAGAACCGTAAATAAGAGAGGCGTGAGTAAGGAACAGAACCACGAATATGCGAAGTGACAGTGAACAACAGAATAAGTAAACAACAGAAACACAGAAATAACAAACCATGAGAGAAACAGAAGAACCACGACAAACAAACAAAATATAAACAAAAGAAACGCGAATAAACGAGACAAGTAAACAGAACCACGAAAAACAAAAAAAACAAAAAAACGCGAATAAACGAGACAGAAGTAAACAACAGAAGCACGAGAAACAAACAAGAATAAACAAAAAAAACAAGAGTAAGACATGGGTAAACAAGACAAACGAGTAAACAAAAGAACAACGAGTAACAAACACGAGTAAACAAGGGTATAAAAAACAAAAATACAAACAAACAAACAACAAAATCAGGAATAAACAACAAAAAATAGTAAATAACACAGAAAGGATATATAAAGTGATAAAAAATAACAAAAATAACAAAAAAGTCACTCCTATCAGCTGTCACCACCACCACCACCTCCTCCTCCTCCTCCGCCGCCGCGTTGCACTGTGGGAGCAAGAAGGGAGTGAGTAACGGTGCAGCTCATTACGCCATTACTGCTGCTGCTGCTGCTGCTCACTGGGCTGTTGGGAGGCCAGGGCGCGGCAGGGTTGGCAGGGTTGTTAGTAACGGTAGTCGTAATTAGGGGGTTGTTGAGGGAGATGAGATGAAGTTGTGATGTGGTGGTGGTGGTGGTGGTGGTGGTTTGGTTGTTGTAATTGTAGCAGCAGAGGTGTTCGCTGTATAAATGTAGCAATTCATAAATGTTTACTTTCTTCTAATGCTTTCCTCTTTAACGTTCATTTTATCTTGTCGTTAGTTTAAAAATGGATGACTAACATTCCTGTGCATCACCGTTTTCTATGCAATCATGTAAAGTAAAAGGAAATTAACTAAAGGATAAAGAAACAAGAACAATTGGCAGAAAACGTTATTTTAACACAAAACGCTAACACTGAAATATACGGAAAAATAAACTACACAAACAACTTTATACCAAACCTAACTAAAAATAACCTTACCTAACCTAACACAGGCTAACCTAACCTAACACAGGCTAACCTAACCTAACACAGGCTAACCTAACCTAACACAAGCTAACCTAACCAAACACAGGGTAACCTAACCTAACACAAGCTAACCTAACCTAACACAGGCTAACCTAACCTAACACAAGCTAACCTAACCAAACACAGGCTAACCTAACCTAACACAAGCTAACCTAACCTAACACAGGCTAACCTAACCTAACACAAGCTAACCTAACAACCTAACACAAGCTAACCTAACCTAACACAGGCTAACCTAACCTAACACAAGCTAACCTAACCAAACACAGGGTAACCTAACCTAACCTAACACAGGCTAACCTAACCTAACACAAGCTAACCTAACCAAACACAGGGTAACCTAACCTAACACAAGCTAACCTAACCTAACACAGGCTAACCTAACCTAACACAAGCTAACCTAACACAGGCTAACCTAACCTAACACAAGCTAACCTAACCAAACACAGGGTAACCTAACCTAACACAAGCTAACCTAACCAAACACAGGCTAACCTAACCTAACACAAGCTAACCTAACCTAACACAGGCTAACCTAACCTAACCTAACACAGGCTAACCTAACCTAACCTAACACAGGCTAACCTAACCTAACCTAACACAGGCTAACCTAACCTAACCTAACCTAACACAGGCTAACCTAACCTAACCTAACACAGGCTAACCTAACCTAACCTAATATTAAAATCCAAATAACAAAAAAAAAAAAAGTCAAACGAAAAGTAATGAATGAAGTCTCTCTCTCTCTCTCTCTCTCTCTCTCTCTCTCTCTCTCTCTCTCTCTCTCTCTCTCTCTCTCTCTCTGACAAATCAACCATAAACACAAACATTACTCACAATTCTATCAGTGAGACCCAAACTTTTTCCACCCATAAAAAAAAAAAAATGATGAGTTGTATTAAATTAATTACTGTGCAGGTGACTGTGGCGGAAGCATCTCAGGTACTTATATACGCAAACACAGGTGTGGTGGTGGTGGTGGTGGTGGTGGTGGTGGTGGTGGCCAGGTGATTAGGAGAAGTTATATACAGAGAGAAGGAAGGAAGAAGGGATGATAAATGAAGGAAAGGGAGAAAAGAGAAAGACAAAAGTGGTAAAAATGATTGATTGAAGGGAGGGAGGGAAGGAGGGAGGGAGGGAGAGGAAGGGAGAGAGGAGGGGAGGGAGGTAATACAGGAAAAGGGAAGAGACAAATTTCAGATAGGAATAGAAGGAAAGAGTGAGAGAAAACAGTTAACAGGAAAAAAAAAAAAGAAGAGAAGGAAGGGGAAATATGAGAGAAATAGAGGAATAAAGAAAGATATGAAGGAATGAGAAATATGAAAGGAATAGAAGAGAGAGAGAGAGAGAGAGAGAGAGAGAGAGAGAGAGAGAGAGAGAGAGAGAGAGAGAGAGAGAGAGAGAGAGAGAAGCACTTTTTACTAATGACGCAAGGCAGGAGTGGGGGGGGAACAGAGGGGGAGAAGAGATAAAGAGAAGGGGGATGTGGAGGGAAGGAGGAAGAGAAGGGAGAGGAAGGGAGAGGGAAGGAAGGCTGGGTAACGTAGTACACACACCTGGCAAACACACACACACACACACACACACACACACACACACACACACACACACACACACAACGTTTAAGGTAAAAATAAATGCTGAGGTACATTTATCTATAGCTTAGACACACACACACGCACACACACACACACACGGCTTTGCAATGTCAACGAAGGGATTATAAAGCAAATAGATAAAAAAAGAAAGAAAGAAATACAGAAAATCAACAAGGCACCAAACCAAACACTGGCGAACCCGAGGATAAACAAAACAAACAAACAAATCCGGAAAGTAGACGAACAAATTAACAAACAAATCGATGACGCTGAATTGAAGACAGAAAGCATTGCAGATAAAAAAATAAATAAATAAATAAACAAATAAATAAATAAATAAATAAAAGAAAAGGAGGAAGAGAAATAAAATAGCAGAAATAAGTAAACCACGACACTTTGATAATAAAAGGCTCTGTGACAACTCAACGCCACCAAGCAAAACAAAAAAAATGAGCGAAAAATAGAAAAGTGCAAATATGTGGAATACGCGGGACGAGGAAATGGATGCAACAATGAACAAAAATAAAACAAAACAGGAAGGAAATGAAATAAATATAACAAGGTGGAGAATAAAGTAGAGAATTGAAGAGAAGGTCAAAAAACAAACGAACGAACGAACGAACGAACGAATGAATGAATGAAAGAATAAATAAATAAATACATAAAACAAATCAAGAAAAATCAAATGAAATAAATATAACAAGGTAGAGAATAAAGTAGAGAATTGAAGAGAAGGTCAAAAACAAACGAACTAACGAACGAACGAATGAATGAATGAATGAAAGAATAAATAAATAAATACATAAAATAAATCAAGAAAAATCAAATGAAATAAATATAACAAGGTAGAGAATAGTAGAGAATTGAAGAGAAGGTCAAAAACAAACGAACGAACGAACGAATGAATGAATGAAAGAAAGAATGAATAAATAAATAAATAAATACATAAAACAAGTCAAGAAAAATCAAATGAAAATCGTATAACTGAACCACTGATACTCAAATGGAAGGAAAAAGGTTAATTTTAACTGATGCAATGAAGTGAAAGCTGCACTGATGAATAAAGGAACAAGGCACAGGTGACGCAACACTGCGAAAACAACTGACAACACATGGAAATTAAAAGTAACGGAATAAACAAACAAACAAACAAACAAAAACAAGAAAAGGAAGCAAACTAAGCAAATATTTAAGCCGCTACACGTAATAACAAGGTACAGATGCAGTGAAGATAGTCAACAAATAAATAGATGAAGAGAAGGTTGAATAAATATAAGTAAAATGCACGTTTCTGGAAAAGTAAAAGAAGGGGAAAGCAAAACAAGCAAATTGAGTGAAAAAATAAATAAATCAGTGCAAATATTTACACCATTAAACCCAAAAAGGAGGCACAGATGCAGAAAATATAAATAAAACACACACAAAAAAAAATAAAAGGTTAATAAAAGTGCGTTTCTGAGCAAGCAACCCTACACAAAAAGTACATAAAAAAACAACAAATAAATAAATAAATAAATAAATAAATAAATAAATAAATAGTTAAATCATTTCTACACGTCAAAATGCACCCAATGTACCGTGTGAAGCAGGGCCCGTATTTTGAAACGCCTTGCTCTCTCAACACGTCTATTTTTAAACCCCACAGAGATGATTTGTCGGGTTCTCAAAAGTTTATCCTATTAATAATGTAGAAATATTGTTAATTTGTCACTAGAATCGTTAAAACATCCTTACAATCCCGTTTTTTTAATAATAAGTAAGTGAATAAAATAACCGAGACTTAGTTTAGATGTACATTAAAAAAAATAAGTAAATGAAACAGAAAATAAATAAATAAATAAATAAATAAGATTCAGGATTTGGTAAGCACAAGCCGCAGCGAGTACAGGACTTGTGGCCCCCAGTGTACACATTTACCACAAGCACAAACCACAGTCAGTGCAGATATAGCAGTCTTATTAAGGCCAATAGTACGCCGTCTGTTGCCACCGTTGCAAAATTCATGCTGTCAACGCGCACGTGCTGGTGACGTCAT